>NW_024412404.1:45341542-45364378 GCF_014898765.1 Herpailurus yagouaroundi
CCTGGCTGAAGTCGGACGCTTAACCGACTGCGCCACCCAGGCGCCCCGGTAATATCCCATTTCAACACCGCTCTCTCCCACGTATTTATTTGAGTTCTTTGTAATTCCCCTGAGTTGGGTTTGTATAGGAGGAACATAATGAACCATGGATGAAACTTTGTATTTGTAATAAGTGGAGCCAAATGCTTTGGGTTTGATAATCTTCTGGGTTTTGTCATATGAGCTTAACCAGTTTCCAGTGGTTTCTGGGTAATGAAATGCTGACATGGATCTCCAGGGAGCCAGATGGCTTCCCACTTGCTGTGTTACCCCCCCCACCCCCCCAGGCTCTACCAAGGTCTGCGGGGTGGGAAAAGTGAAATGTGGTGGCTCGTGGGAAATTTTAAGCCCTCATACAAATATAATCTTTACAAGTCTATAAAATTTCAAATAGTAAGGAGAGGAGAAAGGGGGGAGCATAATATAACTGCAGGAACCGTTTGCTCTGCAGATGCAAGAATTAATTGCATTCTCTCAGTGTGGTTCACATTGTCCGTGCAGGGAGAAGGTGGGAGGGAGAGGCCATTTCTACAAGAAGAGGACAGTGCTTTCCATCAAGCTTTAACTTGCTTACCTCTGGAATTTTAAACTAAACAGGGAAAGGCAAATTTCAAGCTCCATTTACTCTCAGCAAATCGGGACTTCTGGTCTCAATCTGAGTATAGAGACTTGTTCCTGGGCCACTTGTCTCTATGTTTGCACGACAGCCATTTCTACTAAAATAACTGGGTCACTAGAATTTGTCTTCAAACACCATTAAAATGTCAGCAATATCATACTCCCAGCATACAGAAGGGGGGGATACGAAGAGCGGAACGAGTGACAAAGGAGGTGATACACCTCTGAATACACTGCCATGCCTGTTTCCCTAAATAAGCACATCTTAATTTGCTGGTCCCGCAGAAATATCAATCTTTTTATGACGAGCATCTGTGATCTCATATCATACAAACTACTTCCAGCCCTAAAAACCCTGATCTCAAAATCCTTTATAGAAAGGAACTTAAGTTGACCATCCTGGCGCTGTGCTGGTAACACACATAATGTGACACATAGAGGGCTGGCGCCTGATTTCCTGCATGCTGGGATTGTGGTCTCTATCAGCTTGCTACAGAGCAGGTCCAGCTACGCTTAGGGCACAGTGGCCCTGCAATTAGTAACAAATCACCACCACCAAGTAACTGGAGAGCTCTGCTGATATGTGAATCGGGGATAAACCTGTAGGCAGTGACCCAAATTCCGCCTAATTATACCATTTATTTAAGGTCTTCATTTGTGTCAACACAAAAGGTGATTTAATTGAAAACTGCTCTCCACTCTGGTGGTCTGCCTCTTTTTTCTTCCAGAAGAAGCATGCGTTTCCATTTGCAGGCCATTCTCTTCTTGTTTGGGGAAGAAAAAGAAGAAGACGGCACTAAAGGAGAAGGCCTCCTAACAGTTACACTGGGCAGTCAGCCAGAATTTCGGCAAGCACTGCAGGGGTGAGTAGCAGTAGATTTTAATTGGTGCCTGGGGGTAAAGGTCAGCTCTCTTGGAACAATGGATATCTATGGTGGTAACTGACTGAGTCCTCTGTGGGAGTCTGTAAATGTCAGTAACACCCTTCCACATGGAAGCACAAAGGCGTTGGGCCCAAGGAACAAAGACAGCATTAGCTGTCGGAGAAAATATGTGAGTCTGTCGGTGAAATAGTGAATTAATAAAGCATGAGGGGCAGAGACACACAAACATACCACATAACATAAATTCAAAATGAAACAGACTGCTTCCCCTATCAGACAAGTGCCTTCCTAAGACCCAACATCTTTTTCCTCGGCAGAAGTTCGGCTGTCTTCCCGGGCGTCCTCTGAACTTCAAACTCTACCGATTCTTGAGTCAAGCTGGTTGGGCTTAGGTCCTAAAGCTACTTCATCCGTGTGAAATTTGGGTTTGCTGAAAGAGAACACCAGCATTTTGCTAAGAAGTTGTAACTCTTCCCTCTCTCAAGAGAAAACCGCATCCCTCTTAGCGGTAGTAGGGGAAAGGATGAGTCCCTGTCCCCGGAAAAGATGAACACCAGAAGTGTTCAGTGGGAAGGGGATCGCCCTCCCAACCCCCTACAAATGCTACACTGGTTCTCTTACTGCACTGTTTCACTCGATACTTCTCACTTCCCTGTCATCCCTGACAGTCACCTACTGCCTTAACCTGGGCGCTCTCCTAAGCATTCAATACATTTAAAGACACTATATTTTCGAAATCCACAATTCAGATAAGCAAAGGACCACTTTGAGGAGCACTTTTAGAATGCAAAAGAGTAGGATGTGTGATTTATATTATCCAGTTATTAAGATTTCAGGAAATAAAAGGTGTAGTACCTGTGCCAACGTAAACCCACGTTCATCTCTACCTACGTACCTCTCCCCTCAATCTCCATTTTTGCAGACAGTGCCCTGTTTTATGCACGTGTGTATCTCCACCACCTAGCACTAAATAATGTTGGTTCAACTCGATTACAGTTTTCTGTTGTAAATGTCAGGACCCTGCATCATACCAGTCTGCTTCACTGAGCAATTTAAGCCCCTCTTATGCTGTTTTCCTGACAATCCCAGACTACATTCCTCTCTAAACTCTTAGAGCCTTTGTCATTTGTACCATGCAATCCATCATCTTCTGACTTGCACTGTTCTTTAATTGCATCCCTGCAGCAGGATGGTAAATTCCATAAGGGCAATACAAGGTTCACACTTTTTTTTTTTTTTTTTTTAACATTCACCAATGTGCTTGCAAAGAACTGGGCACAAGCCAAGTGTTCAATAAAATGTGTAAATTGATTTCTTAAAATTGTACCTCCAAATCTCATCAGTAGTTCTGAATGACAAGTAGTTAAGATAAATGCTGAATATATCAGTACTGATCAACTACAATAAGGTAAAATTTACTTTTATTAATTCAATCTTAATAATGTCACCACTGGCCATTTACTGATTTCATAAGCAAGAAAGGAAAAAGGTTTATAACAATTGAAAAGACATTGTGTTATTATTTTAGAATTAAAATTCAGCTGGGTCATGAAGGCATTTTTTTGGTCTAATTAGTCAATATAGTCAGATGGAAATGGAAATTAGCATGTTTAAGAGTCAAAATAGGCACATGCTTATTCATTTAAAATCTGCAAACCAATCAAAGCTATATGTATGCACTGTGGTCTATGAACACTGGTTTCTCTCAAGACATACAATGAAAGACAGTTTTCATCTTTCTCCCTTCTCCTTTGACAAATATTTGCTTCTCTGTGAAGCCTTCATTGAATCCCCAAAGACAGAGTTCTATGTACATAGCTATTATGATACATAAGTTCTGTACTGTAGTTGACTGTTTATACATTCATCTCTTCTACCGGACTGCACGATCCTTAAGAGAAAGGACAATGTCTTATATTTTTATTGTACTTCCTAGCTCTTAAAAAGATCTGGCACAAAATAGACATTTAATAATTTTGGTTGAGTTGACAAATGACAGCGTAGGCAATGCCATGTCATTTGAAGGCGATAATAGTGGTCACAATGAGACTAACATTTATTGAACACTTGCTATGTGTCAGGCACTGTTCTTCTTTGCCTGTTTTTGATTCTTCTCACAACTGCCTTATGATATTGACGCATCATTCTATTTTATTTTAGACATGAGGAAACTATCACAGAGAGGTTAATAACACACACACCAACAAATAAAGCTTTGTCTAAGGGCATACAACTAGTATGTGGCTTGGCTGGAATTTGAAGCCAGGCAGACTGGCTCCAGGGTCCATTACATGAACCATTATACCACAACTAATGATTCCACAATGCAAAAATTTACAGTGACCACCTTCAAATGACAAAATGTAGCTCCACCGTGACTGTAAATAGGTGCTGAGTTGGAACACCTGACAAGTGCAGAAATCACAAGGTGTCCATGTAAATAGAAGAGGCCATGACACAGAGGGATGGGGAGCAGCTAAGAGAGGCGGCATTACAAGGACAAAAAATCATTAAGTTGTGGGCGGCAGCAGTGATATTTGAATCTGCCGCTGGGGAGCTGGGGAGCTGATCGAGGCCTCCTACTCCCCCACACTTGAGTCATAATTGTGTTTTCCCTTCTGGCAAAACCAATTTCGGCCACAGCCATCAACATCCTTTACCCCTTTGAAAGCACTCAGGAAGAACAGAGAGATAAGGGTAAATTGTACTCCCTTGGAAAGTCTTAATAAGTTCCCAGTAAATTAGCCTTCCTCTCTCTGAGAGATCTCAAGAGATTCTTAAGCTACTGTTGAAAACATTTATAGTTTTATTATATTTTTTTCTTCTAACTTATGCCTTCACTGTGCGCTTTGTATTAGCTTTCTCTCATCAATGCTTTGTTACTTTAAATGCTGTGCAGTCGTCTCTGCCACCTTCTCTCTTGGGTTGACATCTGTGCCTTTCCTCCTACACCTCTTCTTTTATCTGTGAAAGACTGTGTATTCGGAGGTTTCGTTTTTCCTGACTCTAGATTTTGGATTCATCCACATCATCCTCTTCTTCACTACAGGAATGCTGATTCCAGGGTGCCAGTTGCCAGGCAAGGAAATACTTAGTATTCTAGTCCCCAAACGCACCTGCGCACATGCACACACACAGCCCCAGGAAGCCAGAAGGAGAGATTTCTCTCTCCCAGTCATCAAAACGTATATCCCATAGTGCAGGCCTTTTTACCTCCGAAGATCTAAGCCCATCCTCTTACCTACAAATTACAGTATTTTTTCTGCATAAGTTATTTTCAGTAGTTGACTTGGAAGGTTAGGGAATGAGAAGTACACGAGCAGTTAGGGACCCAGTAAAATGGGAGGTGGATGCCTAGAACAGAGGAACAAAACCAACAGAAAAAGATTTGGTTAAGAGAAAGGTCAGGTCAGAAGAAGGAATGTTTAAATGGAAGCGATTTAGCCTCTGAGGCTGGTGGTATTCTCTTAATTTCTCCAAGGGGGGAGAAAGTGGTTTTATTAAAGGCTCATTGACATTGACTTTGTTTTTCCTGACAGCACCAAGAAAGCTTGAGGCAGATCTGATATATTGAAGTGAAACATCCCCACCCTAGTAAATATGGCAATTTCCTGTAGCGGCCGACATTCATCTCCATCCATCATGAGAGCAGCTCGGGCTATTCACTAGAAACAAATGTTCTAGATACAGTATGTCAAACACCGGATGATGGAAACCTCTGAGAAGCCACAGGGAGTATGCTGGAAGCAAACAGACCAGAATGTTGAAAAGACCTCTGACCATTTCCCACAGCAGAGCATAACTCGGAACCAACCTGAAATGATGCATTTGACCTTCATAAAAGGGTAATGGATGGGCATTTAACATTAGGCCAGCCAGACTTCAGAGAATACAAGTTCTAATAAGGACAGATGATGAGGCAAAAATAAATTTAAAAAAACAACAACAAATAGCTAAATTAAAAAAAAAAAATCTGATCCCCAAAGAAGGCTGAGCAGAGGGTCTATTATGTGTATTTGAAGAATGATCAGTGTCTGATACAGGCTTCTTTCCCTTTTTGAAAACTTCTGCTCACCTGGCCACAAAAGCAACCTACCTTTTCAGACCCAGTCAGTGGTACAAGAAAAACGCAATCTCCGGGCCAGTCTTACTTCATCATATTTGGAGACCAATGCAGACTAGATCCATCCTGATTAGATTCATTTGTTAAAAAAGAACAAAACCAAAACACAGAGTTCTAATTTCTTCCTCAGTGTGATAAAGAAACGCCACCTGATGCCAGCTAGAAAGCATTATCTAAACTTAGAAAAGGTTGATCTGTGGATCTATCATCTTTCTACCTACCTATTTAGCTAGCTAGCTATCTGTGTGGTTTTTAAAAAATAATCATAATAAACTCTGAATTTTGAAAGCAATGTTGTGTAAACTTGATCCTCATACACATATAACTTTTTAAATCAGCAACTCATGATTAATATTTAATGTATTAGATGCTTATTATATGTGATAGACACAACATCTGACAAATGAGGGATAAGAAATATATGATGTTAATTATGCAAGAAGCTTCTTTCCAGTAAAAAAGTACTTAGCAATACTTAATACTACATGAAATAAAACAGTAATATGCTACTTAACTGGATCAGTTCTGAGAAAATTGGTATATTATCAACTTGCTATGTTTTTTTACGTTAGTGTTAGACACAGATAAGGTTTAATAAAAATCAACTAGGTGCTACTATAAACAAAATGTGCTGAAATCAAAAAGATTATGGTTTTATTCATATTTATTTATTTATAAATGTTATCATGGGTGCTTTGATTCATATAAAATTGTAAAAGGTACATGGCTGTTTCAGCTGTAGTTTAGTATACAGAGGATGGAGGGCCTAGATGAGTGTTTTTTTCCCCAACTCTGCTGTATGGAGCCCAGGAGTCCCAGGGGGCTCCCCAGGGCCTCCTTGGGGTACTGAGAGGGTTTGCTCATGGGCCCAGCTCCTGGCACCCTGCTTGTTTCAAACAGAGCACTTTGCACTTAGTATTTTGTAGCTTGTCTGAAACCCAATGGCTTGGATGACTCTTGGAAAATCACCCAGAGGGGGCGGGAAATGTACATGCAGCATGTTTTCTTGCACTTGATTTTCTTTCTGAATGCTCAAGAAGAGAACAGAACAGAGACTGATGGACTGAAACAGCACATACACTCAACTGTTCCCAGGAAGGATCAGAGGAGATGATCTCTCCCGTTAGCCATCATTGCCCAGGTTAAGCATAGGGAAGTTTGGAAAATGCCACTTCCACTATGTCTCTGAGTTCATGGGCTGCTCTTCTTCATGAATGAAATATATGTTATTTTTAAAAGATTAGAGGCAAATGCATGATCTTGTGTACAAAGGGACAGATAAAAGAGTTAGGGCGGAATGAGCAACTGCTGAGTATCTGCCAAGGGAAATGTCATGTACCCCCTTTGATGTATTATACAATAAACTGGTTCCCCTTGGCCTCGCCAGATAATGTTGAGGGAGTGCTATGCAAAGTCCTGGCATTTTAAATATTAATCATGCCCTTCTTGGCTAGAAAAGATAAAATTATACATTTTGGCCTAGAAATAACTAAAACCTACAGGGATTTTTACTATCCTTATTTATTCACTTGAAAGAATTAATTTCATAATTAGAGACAAAAAACGAGCAAAAGCTGGTTTTACAATGTCCTTTGCTTTTCAAGTTCCAGCCGAGGAGCCCAAAAGCCAACCTAAGTTTGGTTCAAATCCTCAGCCATGTGTTGGACATCTACCATACGCCAGGATGCTGCACTCGGCCTGTTACAACCTGGGAAGCTGATGAAGGTACTTTATCCTCTGTGGCCTTTCATTCTAAATGGGGCATTAGACAGGGTCAAGACCAACTACTCAGGAGTGACAGAAAAGTGCTAGAAAAGAGAAGCAGATGCCTGGAAAAGAAAAAAAAGAAAGAAAGAAAGAAAGAAAAGGAGTGAGAACATTTCTTTAATGGAATTGATTAGATTTTGTGGAACAGAGGATATTTGACATTTACCTTAAAGGTCTAATTAATGATCTTAGATTCTAATTTGAGTTGCATGCGACCTCAGGCAAGTCACTAAATTCTAGGGACTCAGTATCCATTTCTGTTAAATGAGAAAGCAGAATCTGAATACCTCTAACAACTTTTAGGCTCTGATTCAATGATTCCATATTTTTTCCTAAGAGAAGCTGGCAGATATTATCACCTGCATCTTTTCTCTGTCCCCAGAAGTCACATGCATGACATCTATATATCTATATCTATATCGTCTATATCTATACCTATCTATATCCATATTTATCTACACACACACACACACACACACACACACACACACACACCCCTCCCAAGGAAATGTCAAGAGGAATTAAGCATGCCCTGGATATAAAGAAAACAGACAAGGAGTCAATAACCAAATGCTTATTTAGAAAGTGCCACGTACAGTAAGGTAATTAAAACCTAACATCTGGAGAAAATGCAAACAGTGTTTAATGCTGGCATATACCAAGAGACCCTCAAAAATGATCAATGCGTCTGAGGAGCTGGGGTCCTATTTATAGGATGAAAGTCTTGGAAGGCTCTCTCAGCAGGAATAGTATTAATTAAGTGGTGATAACACAGAAAGGAGAAGAAACTGGGGTGTGGGGGGGCATAGGAAATATAAAGAGCAAATACTCTCTAGGTTTCTTCTTTGCTGAGAACAAAGTGCATGGAGAGGACAAGGATATAACAATGAAATGAACTGTATGTTCCAGGTTAAAAAACAAAACCAAACATCTTTTTTTCTTATTTTTCCTCTCAATGAATTCCACTTGGGATTTTGTATTCTTTAATCCTCGAAGATGTTATACAACACCTCATGAAGGGAGAGCAGCTAAGGCTGGCTGGGGGTGATGGGAAAGGTATTGCTGATAGACACACACAGAGTTTAAAGAAGTTTTCTTTTTAGGCAGAATACCAATAAACTCAGTGAGAATTTAAGATTGAGACGAAGATTTCAGCATCAATTTTGTCTTTCTTTGTTACATTTGTATTAGTTCTTTCCATCACCTTCCACATCCTAGCTGCTCATTTCAGGTGCATGTTAAATCATCCTTTCCCATAGACGATTACATGTATGTAGCCAATAAACCATTGCTGACACCAACAAGCCTTGGGATTTATCATGGGCTGGGTTGGGGAGCGCTCTCCTCTGGAGACGTGGTGATAGACAGCTAGCCTGCCTCTCCTCCGGCACCAGGATCCACTTATCCTTATTCTTCTGGGCCTATTTCATCTACTAGGTGCAGGGCTCCTTTGAAAGAGGGAGCTAGGACAATACCTGGGAGCAGGCTTTCTAGGTCTCTTAGTCAAGATTTCCTAGACTGCCCTATGACGAGATTACAGTTTTTACTGTAACAGACGTATCCAAGGAAAGCTGCTGTCATTTACAGCAGGCTTGCAGAGAAACAGCCAATGGATGATCATTAATTTAAACTGTAAATAAGGGCCTGTTTTGTTCTGGACTCTGATCCCAGGAATGCCCCTAACAAGCTGTCTGCAAAGCCAGGGTGTCATGCCCGCTGTTGGAGCCATGTTGATTGAAGAACTGTGCTCGTCCTCCCAAGCAGCTAAAAATAGCAATAAGGATGTGAAGGCAAAAACAGGTTTCTGGGAATGCAAGGCAGTTACCCTGATGTCAGTTTTATTCCAGTTGCTCCCACTGATGTGAAAAGCAGAGAGACATATCTGGTACAAAAGATGTTAACTTGCTCGATGGTACCCTAGAGACGGAAAAGAATTAATACAACCCTACAAAGGAGTCTGCCTTTATACTGGAGGACGCAGAAGTCCGAGGAGAATCGGAGCGAACTTGAATGCTTTTGTCCTGCATAATTAATTGAGTCTGATATTTCTTTATTTCTTCTTCTTCTTTCTTCACCTTTTTAAAAAATATAAACTCTCATTGATTGGGGGAAATATATTCACACTTTAAAATGTTGTGCAGGTACTATCTCTTTGGTTGGAGTATGTCCCTTTTGGTGGGGGGGAAGACATATTTCATGGAGATAAATTCACCTCATAAGTAGAGAAACTGTACACGAATATACTGCTATGTCAACATTATTGATTTCTGCACCATTGTAAAGACCTTCATCGTCCTCCAATATTTCTTAAATCTATCAGCGTCTCAGAAAGTGACCCTGAAGGCCTCATTTATCTGTACAGGAAAAGATCCTTCGGCTTAGGTTCACCCTTAAACGGTGTGAATGAAACAGTGCAGGCCCGCCTCTGCTTCTAGAAGGTAAGAGGCCCGGAGAAAGCTGTTCTCTCAGTCACGGACAATGACTTCTCTTTCTCTGGAAATAGGGTCTGCCAAGTTTTCATTTTAGCTAAATGCCATGGCCGGTGACTTTTCACAGTCTTGGAGATAACAACAGACTAAGTGTGCAGCGGCTGATGCTGCACACCGAGGGACGTGAGTGGATCGGAGGGCAGGGCTCCTGGCTGTGTTCCCTCTAAGCTTCCCTTCCCACCTTAGGAGCCACACCTGGGCTTGAGAGGCTCACTTTTCAAGCTCTGCTCCTGCCGACAATGTTGGAGCCACTTGCTCTGCTGCTACAGACAATCCTGTGCTCACACTCAGTAGTTGGCATCTTATCTTTTTTTTTTTTTTAATAATATGCCTCTCTAACAGCATCAATAAAACAGGGATTTATCACTAGATTAGAACAATTCTAAAAACAATTTTGAGGTCTCTTTCAGCTATAAATTCCTTTGTTTTTGCCTCTATCACTTTGCAAAGGGGAACATGTAAATGTCACACCCAAAGTCATCTGTTAGGTGGAAACAGAGTCAAAGGAACTTTCAATGACAGAAAGTCACATTCCATTTATTACTAGAATACAGGACCTTTGAGGGTGGAATAGTGATTTATTTCTCTTTGTAGCCTGTGATGCCCACAGATTGTTGACTCTTAAATGAAATTAATTAAAAATGTGAAAGTGGAGGAAAAATCAATAGGGGATATAAGAATTGATTCAAAGCTAACCAACAACTAAATCTCATTATAAAACTAAAGGATATAAGTTCAGTTGCTCACTTTAGGACTGTATACAGTAGGTCAAATTGTTTGGATGTAATTGCTGATGATGGACCAGTAATTAGCCAGTGAGGGGAAGAAGGAATGTTCAACATACACCTCTACATCCGTGACGTTGACATTACTGAGCTATGCTGTTCAGTATTGGGACCATCAGCCACAGGTGGTTTTTTACATTTAAGTTAAAGCGAAATTAGATTTAAAACCCAGTTCTTCAGTCACACCAGCTATATTTCAAATACTCAATAGCCACAAGTGGTTAATGTCTCAGGTGGTGGACAGATTAAAGGCACATTGCTATCATTACAGAAAGGTCTACTGAACATTTCTATTTAGGGAGGATAGTCGCTACTGTTACTTCTAATAATTATATGAAGAAGGAGGAAGAGGCAGATGAGAAACAAATAATAAAGAGAAGACACTGATAAGAGCCTTAACTGTTCTGTCCTAAACACCTGAAATGCCTCATTTCATATGATAGTTACCACTATTCATATGAGGCAGGAATTGGAATTACCCCTGTTTTAAATTCTATGACACTGCTTGGAGACATTAAGTAAATCACCATAGTTTATACACTTGTTAACTGGTTTAGCTGGGTTTGCATTCAAGCCATATGACGCCAGAGTCTATTTCCACTGCTTCTACTGAAGCACTTGAAATGCTTAGGGCCAGAGGGAATGTTACACTTGACAAAACTGGTTCTCAATCCTAGATACATACCAGGAGCATCCAGGGAGCTTGCTCAAAGTACAGTTACCTGGGCCCTAATCCAGAGCAATGGGGGTAAGACCAGGGCTTGCACATTTGGGAATCAACTAGTGCTTCGGATATGCAGCCAGAGTTGAGGAATGATGGTTGAGAGATGTTCTCATCTACCTCCCATAGTTCAGATAACAAAACGCAGAACCTAGCCAAGGTCACTAACACTTAACTATTGACATATCTAAAGCGAGAACCTGGATATCAGTGCTACCATCATAAAAAAATATGGCTTATGACATATTAATGGACAACAATTTTCTATTTCCGGATGGATACTGTTATTTCATGCAGTTCGCACAACACTTAGAAACTGTATCTCAGAATTCAGAATCTGACAATGCAAGTTTACAAACACCAAAGAATGGATGTGGTGCTGCTCTCTCCTCCTGAGACAAATAAGTCTTTGTCATTTAAAAGCAAATGTTTTCTTTGAGAAAGTCACATCTCTTTCAGAAAAGCAGATAAACCCTCTCACTAGGAGCAGTAAAATGCAGAGGCGACAGTATGGCTGACAACCAAGAAACCTGAATTCTAGTTCCTGTTGCACCCATAACTCTGCAATGGGGCAAAGCATTACCTTTCACTGAACCTTAATTTTTCTCATCTAGAAAATTAGGGTGCAGTTTATGACAATCTCCATGGTTCCTTCCAGCAGCACCTCCGTTCTGACATTTGTGTGCAGGCTGAACATACTTTAGAAATTAAATGCCCACCCTGCTACCAGAGGACACATTCACTTCAATTCTATTTAATTTACTCACGTCAAGGGAAAACAGGGGCACTTCAGAGGAAGACCCCACCTCTTTTTCTATCTTGTCAAGGCTGCTTCTGATTCTCGTGACTGGTCGGAGCTCTTGCAAGAGAGTCAGCAGCATCCACTCAAGGATTCCTTGGAGCTGCCTTTCAGAAATGGTAATGATATGCCTACCTCTCACCCTCCTACATTCACAGCTGTTGCTCTGGGAATTGAGAAGTCAGACATTTTACCCCCTTAACATCTGTCAACTCATCTTTACACCTTTCCTCCCAGATTAATTGTAAAATCATGGATTTTTAGCTAGCTAGAGAGGCTAGCCAGCCAAGACACAAGTCACGTCATGAAGAAACAGTGCACCGAATATACATATCTTACCTTACGCTTGTTGGTAGGACACACGTAGAGATAGCTTAAAATTGTTTTCAACCCAACTTTATCATTCAGCTTCTCATAGGTTGTTCCATAATCAGTTGACCTATAATTCAAAAGGAGCATTAATGAGGACAGAAGTATACGTCACTTGGCCGCTTGTCAGTATAATGCATGTTTTACGTAGTAGAATGGCTCTCAGGAGGTTTCTAGATGATTCATGTAGTATATAATGATGCTTAATTATGTACACAGTGGCATCATGTGAGTGGTTAACATTTGCATTTAAATTGAATTGGTAAAAATTAAAACTCCATCTCTTTACTGCTCCTTAGTGTACGTACTCTGCATAAAATATGTGGTTGGTTTTAAAAGATTAAGAGATGAGAGTGTCTCTTGAATTGACCACATAAATGAAGAGTTTTGGCAGATGTGACATTTTCAAACTTTTGCTTTATGTCTGGCACCGTGGAAAAGCAGGTTCTCATGATTTATCTACAAATCGTGTTTCCTTTCATGAGTCATAGAATATATGGTGGATCAGTCCCTTCAAAGGTCATTCAGTCTTTTCCTATTATTTAAGAGTAAGAAAACATCTTAATAATAAGTGAAATTTCACAATATTATTTGGTGGCCTTTTCTGCTGTTAAGCAACCTTCAGCTGGGAGGACATTACTTCTTGGCACTGACCCTATCTATTTTGGAGATTCTCTCATCTTTATCTAGCCCTTGGTCAATAACTTATTAATTCTGACTGAATCAATAGGCTTTAATCACCTTCTCTATCAAAGTTTATTACATATTTCAGAATTGTAATCTTATTAGATCATTACAACCGCGTGCAGGAGGGAATATTATCTGTATTTCAAGTAAGAGGTTGACAGAATTTAAGTGACCTATTCAAAGAAAACAGCTGACAAATTGCCAGCTAGTATTTGAATCCAGGTGTTCTGGCCCTAGGTCCCGCATTACTTCTATTAAACCACAGTTTGTTTGTTTCTTTGTTTAAAATGAAGGAAACGTAATTTCCTCTTTGCCTTCCTTTTACATATAGGAGATTCCCAATTCATTCATTCATTCATTCATTCATTCATTCATTCATTCATTCACATTTGTAGAATTAAAATGTACCAAACCTGTGCTATGTACCAGGGTGCAATACATTGCCCCACTTTCAAAATCTAACAACTTTATTTGAGAGGCAGAAATATAAGGTTATCATGTGTTAAGTTCAATGTTACAGACAAGAATTAACAAGGCTTAGGGGTGCCTGGGTGCCTTAGTCAGTTGAGCATCCGACTCTTCATTTCAGCTCAGGTTATGATCTCACTGTTTGTGAGATCAAGCTCCTGACAGCATGGAGCCTCCTTAGAATTCTCTCTCTTCCTCTCTTTCTGCCCCTCCCCTGCTCGTGCACGCTCTCTTTCCCTCTCAAAATACATAAATAAACATTTTTTAAAAAAGAATTAACAAGGCTTAGAAAATAAAGTTGATGTAATTGGACACATAAAAATGTAACTATTTTAATTAATCTTTGATATTAATAAAAGATACAAATCCCTACAGGTCATGAAGACTACATAGAAGGTGTTTGTGTTAACACCCGCATCATCACACATTAAGAACCCACCCTGGACCAGGCACTGGAGCAAGAAAGCTGTATACATGATCTTGGAATTAAGGAATTAACAATTTATTCTGGCTGGGGATCCAGGGCATTTTATCCCTAAAATTTATACACATATAAACTATATATATGTATATATATATATATACAAATATAAATGCATATATATAATTATATACTATATTTTAATATAAATATTATATATCTATATATAATCTTATATAATGTATTATATAATATTTATAATTCATAATATAAATCATAATTTGTTATATAATAAAATATCTATAAATATCATAGATACATTATAATGTATATCTATAATTATCTGTAATACCTATCTAATAATTATCTATAAATAAACATTATAGATATATTACTATATAACAAACTATATACTTTATATTATAAATTATAAATATTATATAATAATTAAATACAATTCTATAATAGTCAACACTTTATAGAGTTTAGATGATGCTCCAAATCAGTGAAGATTGGGGTATTATGTAAAGTTTCTTGGAAGAACTAATGCACTTGAAAATGGAAAATGGGTAGAGCTTTAGGAAAGGGAAGTAATCAGAGCATGATGAACTGGAAGTAATCAGAGCATGATGAACTAGAAGGCACCTTGTGTTACCCAAATAAATAACTGGCTTTCTTCTGGACCAGCCTGTTCTCTAGCCCAATCAAACAAACATTGGCTTGATAGCCAAGAATATTTGAAGAGCAATCAAAGCTTTCACAGATCTTATCCATGAACTACAGCACACTTCTTTAGATCTTCCTTCCATATTCATCTTTTTCCCCTCAAACTCAAGCTGATATGAAATTTCCTCCAGCTCTCTGAAAAACTTCTAAGACTGCTTTCTCCACTTGCCCAATCCTGGTGTTTGGTGTATCCACCCCCCCCCCCAATCCTAACCAGGCCTTACTAGATCAACATCATCTCTTTCTTAAGACTTTCTTGTCTCTAAAATGTCACTAGCCTTTCTCTAGCTCTTTTCTTCAGATTACTTCTTCTAATCATTATTTTGAACAATACTCACAAGTTAAGAACAAACAAATAGAGGCAAAATCTATCATGGGGGTGGCTATGCCAGGGAGACAGGGTGTGCTACACTGACAGGTGCTGCCTAGCCATAGGTGGACATCAGTAGGACAATGTTGGAGATGAGAGAACGGTTCAGTTTTACTGGTGGGATAATGGAAATCGAGGCCAGAGAAGTAGGAACAAATCTATAGAGGGGCAGTAATGAGTTTCTCATCATTTTTACCAACTCAACCCTTAAGATATTCAATGAATATGTTTACATTCAAAAAGTATACTTTACAGGGCAAATGAGGATGATCCCTTAAGGACACTACATGGACTCACTCGTGTGTGTGTGTGTGTGTGTGTGTGTGTGTGTGTGTGTGTGTGTGTCTGTATGTGTGTGTTTAGCTGAAATCTCAATGTAATGGCAATAATAGAGTTACTAGCTTACATCTACATTGGTAACTTTTTTTCAGAGAGTTTACAGTATGTTATTGGATATTTTCCTTTTATTATAACATCAGCAGTACAGATCCTTCAAGGTATCTGCCATTACTGTTTAATGCCACCTCTTGCCCCTTGATTTTTCAAAGCTCAGAAACTGAATAAAAATTTGTTAATTCTCAATTTCAGTAGAGCTGCATGTTTAGGCATTATGGCATCATGATAACTGATAGATGGAGAGAGGGGAAAAAATGATGCATTTCTACACACACAAAACAGGACATATTGGCAGGTGTTCAAGGTTGTCCCACAGAACTAGAATTAGATAGAGTGTTACATGTGTCCTGGGTAAAACTAACAATCAGCCAGGATAGATTGGTTCAAGGGTACATAAATAAAAATATTTACTATTTCCAAACCAATTGGTAAATATTAACTGCACTAAGTTCTCTGAGTAGCACTTTTGACAGCCTTACCACATGGCCTCTCCCTTGGAGGCCTCCTAGATTTCCTCACAGTCCAGCAACCAAAAGATTGAAAGCTGGCACAGCAGAGGTCCTCAAGAAACTTGCTCAGCACTAAGATGAGCACCTGCTCTGATTGGTTAGTGCTCATGCCAATCAGACTGAGCCCTGGTGGAGGAGACAGTGACCTTGGAGAAGGCACTGCACCCTGGCAAGCAATTCCTAGTGCCCATCTACAAACTCTCCTTCGTAGCTAACAGATGCTTACAGTTATCCTAACATGGTCAACAGTGGGGACTGCAGCCCCCTAGGGACCTGGGCTCTGAAAGAATGGATGAGAGACAGACAGTTGAGCAGCAGGCTGGCTGGTGAGCCAATATACTGGCTGGTAAATATTTTAAGTATCATTCCTAGCTATGAGGGAGAGGAGTGTTATCCAAGATCAAAAAAAAAAAAAAAAAATTAGGAAATGCTTTATTAGGCAAAATTTAATGTTCCTTTACTTCAGAACATATAAATTTTATTATTCTCACACACATATATCTATTTTGCTAGTTTAATATATACTGTGAACCTCTTAAATGCATATTCCATGAAGCATTTTCCAAACATGTTTGATTACAGGATTCATTCTTGAAAGATAGCTAATTAAATTAGTGTTCTGAGCAACATGATTTGGAAAAGCATATCAAAGGCAAAAAATAAAAAGCAAAAGATTATGAATCTTGGTTTTATAAGAAAAGGAGAACAATAAAAATATTTAAACAAATCAAATCTTCAGAGAAAAGTGCCAGCCTATGCTAATAATAAAGTGACTGCTGTTACAATATCCAAATTGTAGAAAGAGCCTAAATGTCCATCAACTGAAGAATGGATAAAGAAGATGTGGTTTATATATACGATGGAATAATACTTGGGAATGAGAAAGAACGAAATCATGCCATTTGCAGCTGTGTAGATGGAACTGGAGGGTATTATCCTGAGTGAAATAAGTCAGTCAGAGAAAAACAGGTATCATATGTTTTCACTCATATGTGGAACTTGAGAAATTTAACAGAAGACCATGGGGGAAGGGGAGCAGGAAAAAAAGGTACAAACAGAGAGGGAGGGAGGCAAACCATAAGAGACTCATAAGTAGAGAGAACGAACTGAGGGTTGATGGGGGGGTCGGGGAGAGGGGAAAATGGGCGATGGGCATTGAGGAGGGCGCTTGTTGGGATGAGCACTGGGTTTTGTATGTAAGCAATGAACCACGGGATCAACCCTGAAAACCAAGAGCATGCTGTACACACTGTATGTTAGCCAATTTGACAATACATTATATTAAAAAATAATAATAAAATTTTAAAAAGTGACTGCTGCTGTCAAGGCCAAAAAAAAAAAAGTAATGTTAAAACAATATAACACGCAGAGATGTATTTAAGATGCAATAGAAACAGCCTTGACTTCTCAACTTGTATCATTTTTTAAAACATTCCAAAGCAATTTTTTTCAAGTTCTGTTTATAGGTTGACTTATATCCAGATGAAAAACAGGCTTTCTGTCAACACCTATGCTGTGCAAGAAAAAGCTGAAAACTTAAAAAAATAAGCATTCCAGGAAAGTAAATATGCAAGTGATTAAATCAAGGTGCCATTGGTTTTGCTTTTGATCCTTAATCCTTACACTACCTTTTTTGCAAACATCTCTTAAATAGTGACTTTTAGAGCATTTGAAAGTATGTCTTTATTTAAGTGTTTACTATATTCAAAGAGCTGAAATGAGTTTCCTTGATGGATGGAGAAAGCACATTCAGTGTATGGCCCCGCCTACCTTCCCAGAGACCTTATGATCTCTTTCAGAGGGTAGTGTCCCATCACACTCAAAGAAGGTAAGGACACAGAGCATGACTAGTTTCCACAGAAGTGGTCGAAATAAAATGTGCGATTGTATTTCCTGTGCTATAATCTGATACCATCAAATGAGATAATAAGTAAGCACAGAATCATTTGTAAACTAAATTAATCCATAAAATCCATTCATTGTGCTGAACACAATGATGGGCATGTAATAGGCAATCTCTAAATGGCAGCTTTTGTTTATTTATCACTAATTTTTTCTTGATTGTTTTTGGTATTCTTTACCCAGTACTCACCAAAACCCATAACATGAACCCTCAAGAAGAATCCTAGTCACAAAAAATAATTTAGATTTAGCTTTCTTAGAAAATATTCATGAAGTTACTACCATTAAAAAAATAGCATTTATTTATTTTTGGAAACAGAGAGAAACAGAGCATGAGCTGGGGAGGGGCAGAGAGAGAGGGAGACACAGAATCTGAAGCAGGCTCCAGGCTCTGAGCTGTCAGCACAGAGCCTGATGCTGGGCTGGAACCCACTAACCATGAGATCATGACCTGAGCTGAAGTTGGACGCTTAACCAACTGAGCCACCCAGGCACCCCTACAATTTTCTTAATGTTTATTTATTTTTGAGAGAGACAGACACAGAATGCGGGTGGGTTGGGGCAGAGAGAGAGGGAGACACAGAATCTGAAGTAGGCTCTAGGCTCTGAGCTGTTAGCACAGAGCCCGACACAGGGCTCGAACTCACAAACTGCGAGATCACGACCTGAGCTGGAGTCGGACGCTCAACTAACTGGGCCACCCAGGCACCCTCCCTACCATTTTTAAATGTAACCAAATCTAGTCTATCATATTTTAGAGGTTATGTATGCTAGTAGCTTTGTGTGGGCCTCAAATTGGAGAAGTAAGGGTAAGAATTAGAATTTGGAAGTGAAAGATCCCACACTCTGCTTCTATAATAACTGTTCCAGGATTTCCACTGTTGAACGGACTATTATGCTTAGGAAACCTAATAAGGAACAAAAATGAGTGTTTATCGGGTGCTTAAAATGTGATCTAAGCTCTTCACATGCAGAATCCCATGAGATCGACACTGATACTAATCACATGTTACAGATAAGGAGAATCCAGGAGTAGAGTCAAACTGCTTAATGCCAGAGAATTTGGAAGATGACTTCTAACTTAACTCCATGCTGTACTGCCTCTCTCAAAAGCCACAAAAGAAAAAGAAAATGTATTTACAAAA
This sequence comes from Herpailurus yagouaroundi, assembly GCF_014898765.1. NCBI lineage: Eukaryota > Metazoa > Chordata > Mammalia > Carnivora > Felidae > Herpailurus > Herpailurus yagouaroundi. Next base: position 45,360,761 of record NW_024412404.1, read on the forward strand.
TTTGGCTTAGCATTTCTTTGTAAAAGGAATATGAACTCAAAATCTTTGAAGTTACATGGTGCAGACCAAAACCTGGCTTTTCTTCATATCAGGTAAAAGGACAGAGGGCCAGCCAGAGAGCACTGATCTTAAGAAAAGCATAAACTGCAAACTGGTGCACACACTCTGGAAAACAGTGTGGAGGTCCCTCAAAAAATTAAAAGTAGATCTACCCTATGACCCAGCAATAATAGCACTGCTAGGGATTTACCCAAGGGATACAGGAGTGCTGATGCACAGGGGCACTTGCACCCCAATGTTTATAGCAGCACTTTCAACAATAGCCAAACTATGGAAAGAGATAAATGTCCATCAACTGATGAATGGATAAAGAAACTGTGGTTTATATACACAATGGAATACTATGTGGCAATGAGAAAGAATGAAATCATGCCATTTGCATTTGCAGCTGTGTGGATGGAACTGGAAGGTATTAGGCTGAGTGAAATAAGTCATACAGAGAAAGACAGATACCATATTTTTTCACTCTTATGTGGATCCTGAGAAACTTAACAGAAGACCATGGGGGAGGGGAAGGAAAAAAAGAAGTTAAAGAGGGAGGGAGCCAAACCGTAAGAGACTCTTAAAAACTGAGAATAAACTGAGGGTTGATGGGGGGTGGGAGGGTGGGGAAAGTGGGTGATGGGATTTAAGGAGGGCACCTGTTGGGATGAGCATTGGGTGTTGCATGGAAACCAATTTGACAATAAATTTCATATTAAAAAATAATAAAAATAAAATAAATAAAATAATTTTCAAAATAAAAAAAGAAAAACATTAAAAAAGCCTCTCACAATGATAAGAGAAGGTATGTCTTTCATCCACCCTAGCTCCTAGTAAGGTTAGAAAAATGGAAAAAGTAAGTGGGCCAACTTGTTAATTATTTGACGATGTCTCAGGAAGACTACCAAGATGTCATAGATTAAGAGAAATATTAAATACTTGGAGTCAAACAGAAGTGGACACAGAAACTCAGTAGCTGAGTAACCAGTCAGTGCCTGGTTTCCTGAACAAATAAACTTCAGACTTCCTTTGGACAAGTCATATTTACTTATTTATCTAACAAGTTGCTGATAGAATAGATGTCTAACTCTTAATCTCCCTGCCTTCTCTGCCTGCCCCTGCCCTCGCCCACTCCAGCCTTGTTATTCCATGTATCTGGAAAGCTCTTTCCCCAAACGGCCCCTCATTTCTTTCTGAACATCAGTCATCCTGTATCAAACAGCATCTTCCCACACCCCCAGCACACTCAATCCTCCCTGGCCTCTTTTATTTTCTCTCCATAGTATTTATCCCCATCTGATAGATTTCTACTTACTTTTTTATTTTCTGTCTTCCCCCACCAGAATGAAAACTCCATGAGAGTAGAAAAGATGTCTGTTTTGTTCACTTCTGTCTTCCTAGCTTTCAGAGGAGTGCCCCGGACACATCAGGCACTCATAATTTGTTCTTGACTGACCGGCTGACTCAGTGGAAGCTTGCTCCTCTTGTGTGGTCAGTTGGACTTCTACTGAGTCAAAATTAAGAAGCTTGCATAATCTGGCCAGGGTGCTGCAGTCCTGCTATTAACAGAGTCAAGCAGCTGTGTGGGGTACCATGGGACCTGCATTGGGAGCATGTTCTATGCTCTTCTTTTTTTTTTTTTTTTTTAATTTTTTTTAATTTAATTTAATTTTATTTTATTTTTTTTATTTATATATGAAATTTATTGTCAAATTGGTTTCCATACAACACCCAGTGCTCATCCCAACAGGTGCCCTCCTCAATACCCATCACCCACCCTCTCCTCCCTCCCACCCCCCATCAACCCTTAGTTTGTTCTCAGTTCTCAACAGTCTCTTATGCTTTGGTTCTCTCCCACTCTAACCTCTTTTTTTTTTTTTTCCCTTCCCCTCCCCCATGGGTTCCTGTTAAGTTTCTCAGGATCCACATAAGAGTGAAACCATATGGTATCTGTCTTTCTCTGTATGGCTTATTTCACTTAGCATCACACTCTCCAGTTCCATCCACGTTGCTACAAAAGGCCATATTTCATTTTTTCTCATTGCCACGTAGTATTCCATAGTGTATATAAACCACAATTTCTTTATCCATTCATCAGTTGATGGACATTTAGGCTCTTTCCATAATTTGGCTATTGTTGAGAGTGCTGCTATGAACATTGGGGTACAAGTGCCCCTATGCATCAGTACTCCTGTGTCCCTTGGATAAATTCCTAGCAGTGCTATTGCTGGGTCAAGGGTAGGTCTATTTTTAATTTTCTGAGGAACCTCCACACTGCTTTCCAGAGCGGCTGCACCAATTTGCATTCCCACCAACAGTGCAAGAGGGTTCCCGTTTCTCCACATCCTCTCCAGCATCTATAGTCTCCTGATTTGTTCATTTTGGCCACTCAGACTGGCGTGAGGTGATACCTGAGTGTGGTTTTGATTTGTATTTCCCTGATAAGGAGTGACGCTGAACATCTTTTCATGTGCCTGTTGGCCATCCGGATGTCTTCTTTAGAGAAGTGTCTATTCATGTTTTCTGCCCATTCCTTCACTGGGTTATTTGCTTTTCGGGTGTGGAGTTTGGTGAGCTCTTTATCGATTTTGGATACTAGCCCTTTGTCCGATATGTCATTTGCAAATATCTTTTCCCATTCCGTTGGTTGCCTTTTAGTTTTGTTGGTTGTTTCCTTTGCTGTGCAGAAGCTTTTTATCTTCATAAGGTCCCAGTAATTCACTTTTGCTTTTAATTCCCTTGCCTTTGGGGATGTGTCGAGTAAGAGATTGCTACGGCTGAGGTCAGAGAGGTCTTTTCCTGCTTTCTCCTCTAAGGTTTTGATGGTTTCCTGTCTCACATTCAGGTCCTTTATCCATTTTGAGTTTATTTTTGTGAATGGTGTGAGAAAGTGGTCTAGTTTCAACCTTCTGCATGTTGCTGTCCAGTGCTCCCAGCACCATTTGTTAAAGAGACTGTCTTTTTTCCATTGGATGTTCTTTCCTGCTTTGTCAAAGATGAGTTGGCCATACGTTTGTGGGTCTAGTTCTGGGGTTTCTATTCTATTCCATTGGTCTATGTGTCTGTTTTTGTGCCAATACCATGCTGTCTTGATGATGACAGCTTTGTAGTAGAGGCTGAAGTCTGGGATTGTGATGCCTCCTGCTTTGGTCTTCTTCTTCAAAATTACTTTGGCTATTCGGGGCCTTTTGTGATTCCATATGAATTTTAGGATTGCTTGTTCTAGTTTCGAGAAGAATGCTGGTGCCATTTTGATTGGGATTGCATTGAATGTGTAGATAGCTTTGGGTAGTATTGACATTTTGACAATATTTATTCTTCCAATCCATGAGCAGGGAATGTCTTTCCATTTCTTTAAATCTTCTTCAATTACCTTCATAAGCTTTCTATAGTTTTCAGCATACAGATCCTTTACATCTTTGGTTAGATTTATTCCTAGGTATTTTATGCTTCTTGGTGCAATTGTGAATGGGATCAGTTTCTTTATTTGTCTTTCTGTTGCTTCATTGTTAGTGTATAAGAATGCAACTGATTTCTGTACATTGATTTTGTATCCTGCAACTTTGCTGAATTCAT
>NW_024412404.1:45364388-45394681 GCF_014898765.1 Herpailurus yagouaroundi
TATTCATCAGGGATATTGGCCTGTAGTTCTCTTTTTTTACTGGGTCTCTGTCTGGTTTAGGAATCAAAGTAATACTGGCTTCATAGAATGAGTCTGGAAGTTTTCCTTCCCTTTCTATTTCTTGGAATAGCTTGAGAAGGATAGGTATTATCTCTGCTTTAAACGTCTGGTAGAACTCCCCTGGGAAGCCATCTGGTCCTGGACTCTTATTTGTTGGGAGATTTTTGATAACCGATTCAATTTCTTCGCTGGTTATGGGTCTGTTCAAGCTTTCTATTTCCTCCTGATTGAGTTTTGGAAGAGTGTGGGTGTTCAGGAACTTGTCCATTTCTTCCAGGTTGTCCAATTTGTTGGCATATAATTTTTCATAGTATTCCCTGATAATTGTTTGTATCTCTGAGGGATTGGTTGTAATAATTCCATTTTCATTCATGATTTTATCTATTTGGGTCATCTCCCTTTTCTTTTTGAGAAGCCTGGCTAGAGGTTTGTCAATTTTGTTTATTTTTTCAAAAAACCAACTCTTGGTTTCGTTGATCTGCTCTACCGTTTTTTTAGATTCTATATTGTTTATTTCTGCTCTGATCTTTATTATTTCTCTTCTTCTGCTGGGTTTAGGCTGCCTTTGCTGTTCTGCTTCTATTTCCTTTAGGTGTGCTGTTAGATTTTGTATTTGGGATTTTTCTTGTTTCTTGAGATAGGCCTGGATTGCAATGTATTTTCCTCTCAGGACTGCCTTCGCTGCGTCCCAAAGCGTTTGGATTGTTGTATTTTCATTTTCGTTTGTTTCCATATATTTTTTAATTTCTTCTCGAATTGCCTGGTTGACCCACTCATTCGTTAGTAGGGTGTTCTTTAACCTCCGTGCTTTTGGAGGTTTTCCAGACTTTTTTCTGTGGTTGATTTCAAGCTTCATAGCATTGTGGTCTGAAAGTATGCATGGTATGATTTCAATTCTTGTAAACTTATGAAGGGCTGTTTTGTGACCCAGTATACGGTCTATCTTGGAGAATGTTCCATGTGCACTCGAGAAGAAAGTATATTCTGTTGCTTTGGGATGCAGAGTTCTAAATATATCTGTCAAGTCCATCTGATCCAATGTCTCATTCAGGGCCCTTGTTTCTTTATTGACCGTGTGTCTAGATGATCTATCCATTTCTGTAAGTGGGTTGTTAAAGTCCCCTGCAATTACCACATTCTTATCAATAAGGTTGCTTATGTTTATGAGTAATTGTTTTATATATTTGGGCGCTCCGGTACTCGGCGCATAGACATTTATAATTGTTAGCTCTTCCTGATGGATAGACCCTGTCACTATTATATAATGTCCTTCTTCATCTCTTGTTACAGCCTTTAATTTAAAGTCTAGTTTGTCTGATATAAGTATGGCTACTCCAGCTTTCTTTTGGCTTCCAGTCGCATGATAAATAGTTCTCCATCCCCTCACTCTCAATCTAAAGGTGTCCTCAGGTCTAAAATGAGTCTCTTGTAGACAGCAAATAGATGGGTCTTGTTTTTTTATCCATTCTGATACCCTATGTCTTTTGGTTGGCACATTTAATCCATTTACATTCAGTGTTATTATAGAAAGATGTAGGTTTAGAGTCATTGTGATGTCTGTATGTTTTATGCTTGTAGTGATGTCTCTGGTACTTTGTCTCACAGGGTCCCCCTTAGGATGTCTTGTAGGGCTGGTTTAGTGGTGACAAATTCCCTTCAGTTTTTGTTTGTTTGGGAAGACCTTTATCTCTCCTTCTATTCTAAATGACAGGCTTGCTGGATAAAGGATTCTCGGCTGCATATTTTTTCTGTCTAGCACACTGAAAATCTCGTGCCAATTCTTTCTGGCTTGCCAAGTTTCAATAGAGAGATCAGTCACGAGTCTTATAGGTCTCCCTTTATATGTGAGGGCACGTTTACCCCTTGCTGCTTTCAGAATTTTCTCTTTATCCTTGTATTTTGCCAGTTTCACTATGATATGTCGTGCAGAAGATCGATTCAAGTTCCGTCTGAAGGGAGTTCTCTGTGCCTCTTGGATTTCGATGCCTTTTTCCTTCCCCACTTCGGGGAAGTTCTCAGCTATTATTTCTTCAAGTACCCCTTCAGCACCTTTCCCTCTCTCTTCCTCCTCTGGGATACCAATTATGCGTATATTATTTCTTTTTAGTGTATCACTTAGTTCTCTAATTTTCCCCTCATACTCCTGGATTTTTTTATCTCTCTTTTTCTCAGCTTCCTCTTTTTCCATAACTTTATCTTCTAGTTCACCTATTCTCTCCTCTGCCTCTTCAATCCGAGCCGTGGTGGTTTCCATTTTGTTATGCATTTCGTTTAAAGCGTTTTTCAGCTCCTCGTGACTGTTCCTTAGTCCCTTGATCTCTGTAGCAAGAGATTCTCTGCTGTCAGCTATACTGTTTTCAAGCCCAGCGATTAATTTTATGACTATTATTCTAAATTCACTTTCTGTTATATTATTTAAATCCTTTTTGATCAGCTCATTAGCTGTTATTTCCTGGAGATTCTTCTGAGGGGAATTCTTCCGCTTGGTCATTTTGGATAGTCCCTGGTGTGGTGAGGACCTGCAGGGCACTTCCCCTGTGCTGTGGTGTATAACTGGAGTTGGTGGGCGAAGCCGTAGTCAGACCTGATGTCTGCCCCCAACCCACTGCTGGGGCCACAGTCAGACTGGTGTGTGCCTTCTCTTCCCCTCTCCTAGGGGCGGGATTCACTGTGGGGTGGGGTGGCCTGTCTGGGCTACTTGCACACTGCCAGGCTTGTGATGCTGGGGATCTGGCGTCTTAGCTGGGGTGGGTAGGCAAGGTGCACGGGGGCAGGAGGGGCAGGCTTAGCTTGCTTCTCCTTAGGTGATCCACTTCAGGAGGGGCCCTGTGGCAGCAGCAGGGAGTCAGATCCGCTGCCGGAGGTTTGGCTCCGCAGAAGCGCAGAGTTGGGTGTTTGCGCGGAGCGAGCAAGTTCCCTGGCAGGAACTGGTTCTCTTTGGGATTTTGGCTGGGGGATGGGCGGGGGAGATGGCGCTGGCGAGCGCCTTTGTTCCCCACCAAACTGAGCTCTGTCGTCCGGGGGCTCAGCAGCTCTCCTTCCCTTTGTCCTCCAGCCTTCCCGCTTTCTGAGCAGAGCTGTTAACTTATGATCTCCCAGACGCTAAGTTGCACTTGCTGTGGGAACAGAGTCCGTCAGGCCCCTTCGCTTTTTGCAAGCCAGACTCGGGGGCTCTGCTTGGCCGGCGAGCCGCCCCTCCGCCCCGGCTCCCTCCCGCCAGTCCGTGGAGCGCACACAGCCTCGCCGCCCTTCCTACTCTCTTCCGTGGGCCTCTCGTCTGCGCTTGGCTCCGGCGACTCCGTTCTGCTAATCCTCTGGTGGTTTTCTGGGTTATTTAGGAAGGTGTAGGTGGAATCTAAGTGATCAGCAGGACGCGCGGTGAGCCCAGCGTCCTCCTACGCCACCATCTTCCCTCTCCTCTAATTTTTTTTTTTCAACGTTTATTTATTTTTGGGACAGAGAGAGACAGAGCATGAATGGGGGAGGGGCAGAGAGAGAGGGAGACACAGAATCGGAAACAGGCTCCAGGCTCTGAGCCATCCGCCCAGAGCCCGACGCGGGGCTCGAACTCCCGGACCGCGAGATCGTGACCTGGCTGAAGTTGGATGCTTAACTGACTGCGCCACCCAGGCGCCCCTTTTTTAAATTTTTTTTTCAACGTTTATTTATTTTTGGGACAGAGAGAGACAGAGCATGAACGGGGGAGGGGCAGAGAGAGAGGGAGACACAGAATCGGAAGCAGGCTCCAGGCTCCAAGCCGTCAGCCCAGAGCCCGACGCGGGGCTCGTACTCCCGGACCGCGAGATCGTGACCTGGCTGAAGTCGGACGCCCAACCGACTGCGCCACCCAGGCGCCCCTGTTCTATGCTCTTCTACTTGTTAATTAAGAAGCGCTTGGCTAGCATCTTAGACTACTTGAAGTGCCAGAAGGGCAGGGGGCTTGTGTTTGGTCAGCCCCAAATCTCCAGGACTCAGGACAGTGCTGGCACATCAGGTGTCTTCTCCATATGGAAGGTGAATGAATGCATGAAGCCTGATGGACACTCAATGAACCAAGGATGAGTCAGACTACTTCTTCAAAAAGCTTTAGAAAGTATCCAAATAACCTGACCTCCTCCTCCTCTCCCTTCAGACCCAGAGAGGTAACATGCCCTATCCCAGACCCATCAAGCCATACTTCCAAGGTCACAAAGCAAAGACTTGAGCTGTAGAGGGAAGCCTGGGGACAGGAAGCAAGGAAGCATAGGAGCATTACTCAAATCGGTGCCAATGAGATACCCTGAAAGTGGAACAACATTCACCTCTAAATCAAGCAGCTGCGGCTTCTCTGTTTTGTTTCTTTCCTAAAATCATTAAGAGCAGCCACTTTCATTGCTCCTCGTGCATTTGGCGGCATAAAAATAGCTTCCAAAGCCAAAGGCACATTGGCTGCATCGCAGACACTGCTCCTTAATAACTTAGGATGCATGAGGTTAAAGCAGTGAGAATAATTTAGGGTTTGGAAAATGTTTGCGAGTGAGTCGACATTTAAATAACTTCATTATCATGCATTGACAGATTTTTTTAACCTGTCAGTGCAACTGATATTTCTATTACCACGTTATAACAAACCCCTGCACATTTTAAATACAGTCACCAGATTCCATTAGTCTACCCACTGTCAAGAAAATATCTCCAAATCCATTTTTCATAATACCTCAAGAATATAATAGGCAATCTACATCAAACGATGACGTGGACCTGAAGGAAATTGTCTCCTGCTTTCTAAGGATTCTGCCGTGAAATACGTTTGCCTGTCAGCCTAAACGTATAATTTAAACGTGCTGCTGAGACGATATGGTACATCCTGAGCTGAACAAGCTTCCCTCTGTTTCTTGGATACCCTGAGTTTCTCAGGTTAATTGGCAGAATTAGAGAGAAGGGGGTTAAATAGTAGATTTAGGGACAGGAACAGCAGCGTGCTATAAAGATATTTCCACTCTGCCAGAGGTCATGGGATTTCCAATTTATTTTGATCTGTAATTTTTTTTAAAGTTATTTTTTAAATGTAAGGAATGGGTACCTTTGTGTCCATAAGGTATAAAAGTTCTTGCTCATCTTTCTGGTCTTTCGGTGCCATTGTCTTCTTTTCCTTGTGGGATTATCACATTGTGTTCCTGAAGTTTCTTTCTAGCCACACAGGGTAGTTGAGGTAAGAACCCGGAATGCATTTCAATGTGCCTCTATGTATCACGGAAAGGAAAGGGCGGCGATGTAGTAAACAACACATTTCCATACATGCTTCTGCTGGGGGTAATAAGACCGTTGGTCTATAACACAGCGAACACCAAATATAGGGGTTACTTTTACCTCTGAAATATCTTTAGACTCATCTTTCGAGCATAAAAATAACTAAAATTTGAATTTTAGCTACTTTAAGTAGTCAGGTAACACTGATACCTGGATCTCTATTTTGGCTATATATTGTATTGAAACTATCAATGCTCACAGTTTTCTGTGTTAATGTAGACTGTGCTCTCCAAAGGCAGGAGTAGTTCGTATTTACCCTTTCAATCTTCTCTGTGCCCATTTCTCCTTTCAAGGCTGGATTCAAACATCCTTCCTTCACTGAACTTTCTCACATCCCTCCGCAGAACGGAGCTCAGACTCAACTGAACATCTCCTATATTGTTTCTATATTCTGCCATATATAACCTTGTCTGGTTCTCCTCTCCCCATCTGATACCACCGACTAGAGAGCACAGTTCATTTATACTTACTCTTGTGTCTCTCTGCAACATGAGAGCTACTTCTTGAAATCTAGAACGGGCTCAAATCATGTTGCTGAGTGAATTGAACCCCACCTCTCTTAAATGTTCTCCCGTCTTATCAGAAAATATAATTGGAGAAATTCCACATTTGGTTTTTGTATTTCTTTTTGGAGGGTAAGGGGGCAAGGAAATTTCCGGGCTACCACGCCCTGAGTTTATGTTTTGTTCATAAGAGTCATTATGAGACATTAAGAGACATAAATATAAGAGAATTTAGGGGCTTACTTAGGAAGAACTCACACAAATGTGTACATAGAATGTATTATGCATTAATAATGTATTCTGTATAAATATGGCAATGGAAAACATAATATATATTTATTAGTTACACAAAGATAAATTTAGGAGGGGAGGCATGTCTGTTCAGCTTTACCGAGGGCTCTCTCTTCTGATAGGACCCTAATCCTCAGGCATTTCTGATCCATTGCACAGGGCATCTATCCTCATGCTGAGGCCACATCTTCACAGGCTGCATTACCACACACTCATAACTACTTGCCAAATTGCTTATGAATAATACTAGTGAACACTGACTGAATGCTGAAAACATACCACACTCTGGCTGAGCACTTTACAAGGATTGGCTCACTCAGTTCTCATGGCACTCCATGAGTTAAGTACTGGTATGATTTACATCTTATGGACGAGGAAATCAAGATTTAGAAAGGATGACTGACTTTCCTAATGCTACATGGCAACAGAGCCCGATTCAGACCCAGGCAGTGAGTCCCCAAAGCCAGCATGCTTAACACAAAGATGTAGCAGCTTATGCACTGGAGTTGTGCTCTTTCTAAGGAAGATAGTCTGGGGGAGAAAAAAAGATGGGATTTCCCAGTGAAGCACACGGAGCTTAGGTCACCTGCCTCTCACACAATCAACCACCACTGTATAATCTCCGCCAGTTATCATCCTCAAGTCAATTTTGTGTTTGAATAAGGACCCCTTAGCCCAAGCATGTAATAAACTAAGACTCCAGAGGTATTGATGGTACCAGGGGCCACTGTGGACTTTCGCCCTGGTTGTGTAGAGTGTCAGACAGGAAATGGCACGTATGTGTGTGTGTGTGTGTGTGTGTGCGTGCACACACACACACACACACACACACACGTATATATATCGCTTCTTTTACCATCCTTGTCAGTAAAAGAATTTGAGCTGCAATTGCTTATTGTCACATGTGATTTCTGCCAGAGTGCTTTACTCTCGTACATGACACACTGTTTTGCTAAAGAAGCACTGTATCTGTCCTGCCCTGGGAATATGCAAACTTTAGTAAATGTTTCATTCATTGTGAATGAAGCCAACGTTACTCGGTCCTCGTAGCCCTTCAATCAGCACATGTGTATGAAACTTGTGAAAAAAATGTATTCTGGAAGCCTAAGCAGCTACACATTTAGCAGTGACAATGGGCTTGACTTGATTCCCTGATATTAAATGATCCAATTATCCTGAGGTGTGAGTTGTTCTCTGGGTGTCAGGTCTAGGGTCAGATTGTCAGGTTTTTTGTTTGTTATTTTGTTTTGTTCCCCACCCCCGCCATGGATGGAAGGAACTGCAGCCTCACATGATGGTGCATAACTGAGCTCTTGCCACCTTCAGTATCCTAACCGTTAAGTGACTGAGAAATGAATGAGTGCTTCTCCATGTGTAATTGGAGAGGACTGGACTAGCTGATCTCTAGCCTTGTTTTCTAACATTCAAGAAAAAAAGAGGTTAGAGTGGGAGAGAGCCAAAGCATAAGAGACTGTTGAGAACTGAGAGCAAACTGAGGGTTGATGGGGGGTGGGAGGGAGGAGAGGGTGGGTGATGGGTATTGAGGAGGGCACCTTTTGGGATGAGCACTGGGTGTTGTATGGAAACCAATTTGACAATAAATTTCATATATAAATAAAAAAAATAAAAAAAATAAATAAACATTGTATCAAAATAAAAGATAAAAACAGAAAAAAAAAAGAAGGTGATTCCTCTAGATTTTGGTGACTTATTTATTTTTATTTTTCAGGATTTTTGACTAGGAGTTCATATGCCTTGGATCTGTATCTGTGGGAATTCTTTTAGAGCGGGGCTTAAAGTTATGTCTCCAGAGGTTTGCATTTGTGGCTGCCAGTCACCTGGAGGTACTGTAACACAGTGCCACTTCATAATAAATTTCTCTTGGTCTGTTTCAGTACAAAAAAAAAAAAAAAAAAAAAAAAAAGAATTCCTGTAGTTGGAGGAGTATGGGGGAACTCTGATCCATAGAGGAGCCAACAACATACTTCTGAGAAGTAAAGCTTAGAGAAAACTCTCATCCCCAAATTGTAGGAGACAGCCAGGGGTTGGAGTGTTAAGATGGAGGTATATCCTTCGCCTGTTATATCTTGTCTATTTTCTTTTTAGTTTCTTCGAAAGTGAAATGACTGAGCCTGGTCAGAAAACATAGTTTGTTCATTGTTGCATATCATTGCAGTATAATGCCATTTTTTTGGCGGGGGGGGGGGGGGGCACCCTGTTACCTTCAGGAGAACTAAAAATGCTACACTGTTAGAACTTCAATAAGGTCTTAGAGATGATTTCATCTCTATTCAATGATTTCCTTCCTTCTTTCCTTCCTACCTTCTTTCCTTCCTCCCCCTCCTTCTTTCTTTCTTTTTCTTTCTTTCTTTCTTTCTTTCTTTCTTTCTTTCTTTCTTTCTTTCTGTCTGTCTGTCTGTCTTTCTTTCTTTCTTTCTTTCTTTCTCTTTCTTTTTCTTTCTTTCTTTTTCTTTCTTTCCTTTCTTTCTTTCCCTTCCCTTCCCTTCCTCTTCCCGTCTCCTCCCCTCCCCTCCCCTCCCCTCCCCTCTCCTTTCCTTCCTTCCTTCCTTCACAGTGGAAGAGTTTAAGCCCTATTCTATGCATTCAACAGATAGGGAACTATCCTCATTGAAACACCTGTGGTCTGTCCCAACCCATCAAATCTCTTCACACACACACACACACACACACACACACACACACACACCCTAGTCTCCCTGTTTTACTAACCCTTTAACATTTTCAAACAACTTCTGGGGATCAATAAAGGAGTTTCCACACAGTGGAATAAGCCCAGCCTTATGATTCTGCAGACAAAGGAGCTAAGAGTCAGGAGTAAAGCAAGTCAAGCATTCAAATGAGTCTCAGGTCATGAAGAGAACCCAAGTTTTCTGATTCTCATACCAAGACACTTCTCAGAATTACAGGTTATCAAATATGCAAAAGCACTTTAATCTCATCAGAGAAAAAAAATCACTTTACAAAGCCTATCCTTCTTAGCATCACTTAATAGTGTAAGGAAGGGACATAATATCATATGTGAAAAAGCTGATTCTCCCCCAAAACAAAACAAAGAAACAGAGGCTTAGATGTTTAAGAAACTTATACAACTGTACTTTGGAATCATACCAAATTGAATATTATGATTACATTTGGGAAAGGGAGCAGAACTAGAGCTGGAGTCAATCAAAGAGGATATTAAAAAAAATTTAAATTACATACAATCCTTACAAAGAAAGTGCTCCAGTGTCCCTCATGGAATAAACAAACACAAAACCCAGAAACACTTCAATCACTGATGTGTACTCTGTCCAGTCTGCCTGCAGTGATATATAACTGACCCACAAGCAAAATCCCCTCAACAAAATCCGGATGGTCCAGTTGACTGGGGATGGACTTTTAACCTATGCTATTACTCCAGACCACACTGACATCCACAAGCACCCAGGAGAATTTCCAGGTCCCACTTCCCTCAGATTTTCTGATTTTATTTAAAAAGCAAAGTAATCTAGGAAAAACTGGCAGTCCCATCCATGATCTTAAAATAGCCCCTTCCCTGAATTCTTACATACTATAAATTAAAACACTCACATCCTTCTTGGCTCACATCTTTCTGTAGCACTGATGGTACCTGAATGCTTGGTAACAGGGGCTACAAAATGTTCACCAAAAGTCCAAAACTGATTCCTCATAACCAGGCATAATGTGTAGCTACCATGAAGTTAATCTAATTATTAGAAATAGTATAGCAAGCAATACAGTGCCATGGTCCATTCATTCACTCAAATAACAATTATTTAGGTTGATGTTGTTCTCCCACGTTCCAGGCCTCGTTCTGAGCCCTGGAAATAAAAGAGGCAAATGAAGAAAAAATTACAAAATTGCTAAAATTTTGTGGAGCCTAAATTCCAGTGGGGAGAGACAGATTATAAACATATATGCAAAGGTATAAATTTTCAATTGACGGTAAATACCATGAAGTAAAATAAGAGAGTTAGGAGGACAAAGAGTGAACATGCATGTGCTACTTTACATAGAAAGTCCTCTTTGATAAGGCATTTGAGAATAAATCAGAATCATAGAAGGTGGGCAGGTGTATATGTTGAGAAAGAGTGTTACGAACATTGAGGAAAAACAAGTACCAGGACATTAAATGAGGTCCGAGTACATGACTCAGAAAGGAGGTGAGCACGTCTACAGCAAAGGCTATAAACAAGGAGGAGAGTGCTAACACAGTTGGCCCCTCATGAAGACGATAGCACCTAGAACACACTGAGCCTTGCATGCCATGGTAAGCTTTTGGAAGGTTCTGAGAAGGGCAAGCATTATATTACTAACATTTTCATAGAACAAAGGTTCTGGATTTACACTTGGGAGCTTAGTGTCCCTGTCTGTATAAAGGGTCTATAAATGGTATCTGTTTCTCATTGGATTGTTGGAAGGGTCAGAGAAGATGCTCCCTGAAAAGTTTTCAGTGTAGCAAGAAATCCTTTTTCAATGCAAGCAGTTATTATTGTGGTTGGTAGTTAGTTTCAGAGAATTTGCTTCCAAGGAACAGAGTAAGGAGACATAATCTGAAGCTGCAAAGGATGAAAATTATATAGAACATAATAGATCACTGGCTTAGAACAACTTATCTTAAATCCTGAAGGAAGAAAAAAAAAACAAAGAAAAATGTAAAGGGAAGTGAGATGCAGCATGGTTTCTTAAAACAGATCATTTTTAGAAGATATTCAGCAAGAAAATGATGGGACCTGTGTAATTTGTAGGTTGGACTTTAGGGAATCAAACACTTGAAAGCAGGTTTTACCATCAAAAAACATCAGAAAACACTGCTTGCTGCAGCTGAGAGGGTGGCATATTATTCTGGAACACTCAAATTAGTTCTGGATGGAACTTATGCCTGATACCCTAACCCAGACTCTTCCTAAAATATTTTGGTCCTATAACTTCTTATTTCTCAACCTCCAATGCCACCCAAATTAATTTTCTACACATAGCCCTGCTTTTTACATTCCTACTTCTTCACATTGTAATTTTCTCATTCTCTCAAAAATAATGTCCTCTAATTCACCTCCATTAAGCACCATTTTCAATTTTTAATAGCTGGCTCCAGTTTCTAATTGCACCAATAACTCCTTCAACTCAAGGCCTTTACTCTTCTCTCACTTCGGAACACTTAGTGTTTATACGCCTACCTTACAAGAGAAGCAATTAAGGGTCACCCTTCCAAGAGGAGTCCACGCCAGGGCTTGTCATAGTAATGGGCGCTGAAGTTGCCAATGCAGGCTTTGCCAGTGACCTGCTGAGTGACCTTGGGCAAACTGCCCAACATCTCTGGGCTGTTCTTTAATAATGCTGATTGACCTCACAAGGTTGCTGGGAGGAATCACTAATCAACCTTATTGTGAAACACTTAGTCAATACAGAGCACTTTATAAATATTTACTAATATACAATGAGCTCATGGCATCTGAGAGCCAAAGAATTTGCATAATCTGAGAAAATGCTATCTGGACTCCACAATGACAGTCAACGTTGTGCCTGAAATCGTTCTTTTCTCTTAAATATAAGTCTTTTGGCATTTGGGGATGGTCTAGGTTTCCTACTGTTAGCGATAGGAGTGAATCAGATCAGTGAGGCTTTAGTTACCTATCAAGCAAAAAAAAAAAAAAAACAAAACCCAAGAAAAAACAACAGTGATTCTAGCCCATTAAAACAGTAAAAGTATATAACACTTCTATAATAACGTATGTGTACAACTGAGCTTATCAGTCAACAAAGCAGATGACTTGTGGACAATATATGACAGACAATGTGCTGGATACTGGGGATAAAATATTCAATAAAACCAGCAAGAATCTTGGGATGCCTGAGTGGGTCAGTCTGACTCTTGATTTCAGCTCAGGTCATGATCTCATGGTTTGTAAGATCGAGCCCAGCATCAGGCCTCATGATGACAGCACAGAGCCTGCTTGGGATTCTCTCTCCTCTGCTCTGTCTCTGCCCCACCCCAGCTCATGTGCATGCATTCTCTCTCTCTCTCTCCCTCTCAAAATAAACAAACTTAAATTACAAAAACAAAACAAAATAAGAAAGGATCCTTGTTTCAAGGAGCGTGCATTTTAGCATAAGAGGCAATCAATCCCACGAAGAAGATTATTTGATATTTTACTGTTTATATAAGTTCTCGGATGAAAACAAAACTGGGTATTGCTATTAAAAAAGTGACAGCCTGGTGACTACTGGATGACCTTGGAAGACCTCTCTGGGCAGATGACTTAAGCTGCGGAGGGAAATGGCTGTACATTTGAAGCAGAACAAATGACAGGTTCAAAGGCCTTAAGGTATATTCAAGGGACCAAAGAAAGTTGTGTGGTTATAGCTTCTAGACGGTGATGAGTAGAGAGAAGCAGGCACAGACTAGATTATGCAAGGCCTTCCTTGGAGTATAGCATAAGAATTGTGGATTTTCTCATTTGCGAGATGGGAAAGCATACAAAGGATTTGCTCAAAGGTATGTCAGAACCTGACAACAGTTTTTAAAAGGTAATTTTGACTGCTGTTTGTAGAACAAACTCGAGAATGGCAGAAGTAGGAAAAGCAGGGAGTCCAGCTGGGGGATAAGGATGGCTTGGATGAAGGACTTCAGTCAGGAGTCATCCTTGGGCTTCATTTGTCCGTGGGGAGTATTTGAAGGTCATCATCAACTTATCAACTGCACCAAAATACAGTAACTTAACAATGATTTCTATTAACAATTTATAATAATTTTGATTTATTCTTTATAACATTTTCCAGTTACAATAATTTCTTTGGTTCATGCTCTTTTTATCATAACACCGAAAGTATGTGAACCTTCCTTTTCATTTAGGACTGGGTAATTCCTGTGATTTCTGATTATAGATACACTGTAGGGGATGTGGCTTCTTTGACATTGAAGGCGCAGTTTTTATACTCAACATGAATAATTCAGGAATATATTAGTTGTGCTTTATTATTATAGTTTACTTCAACTTGAACTATAGTTTAAGAGTTATGGACTTTTTTTTTTTTTTTTAATCAGCAGAAGCTCATCCATCATGTTGCATCCAAGGGAGCTACCAAGTTATAAAATTTGCTATTTATAGCAACTATTGTGATTCAAAATGAGAATCAGTATCTTGTTCCCCTGCCATCTAACCTTAGGTCAAGCACAGGATCTACAGATGGAATTTGATGGAATTTTACAGGAAGTGAAATGAAAGCACAGAGCTGGAGATTAATACCTGAGCAAGTGCTCAAGGGAATGCACTCTCTGGCTTCCTCCCAGAAGAAAAATGGTCAGCCACGTGGATCGTGTGTCAAAACTACACAGAGGGGTGGCGGAGAAATGACAGACAGGATGCCCCAGCATTTCCATATCATGCATGAGCCTAATTCTCTCAAAATGAAGGATGATCTCCCCAAAATTCTGTTCAGAGACTGCCTTGGAAAAGAAGTCTCCAGGACTCGTTGAATCTTTAGCTCTTTCTTGAGCATCATTTATGTGGTTAGCTGTGAGCTATATTTCCCTCCCACATTGCAATGTAATTTCTTGTGGCTCCTGAAAATACCACCACCATCAGCACCCATCCTTGTACCCAAAGATGTGGTACTTTCGTATTATTAAGAGGGTTTTCTAGAGCAAGCGTCCCATGGACAGAGACTGTGCCTGTACAGTGTCCTCTGCATAGCACCTGGCATAAGGACTTCAGTAATTAGGCATTTGCCAAGTTTTTTCTTACAGTGATGAGGCTAATGAGAATAGGTTACTATTTTCATACCTCCGAAGACATTTCAACCCTTGTTTGCTTTAAAATGTGTTTGAAAATCCTGAGATCTTTTCTTTTTGCCACAGCTGGGATTTTATACAAATTATCAACAATAACCAATCTTCCCTAAAACCCAGGGAAGAAAACTCAGGTTCTTAATGGGCTGTAGGAGAAATTCAAACATCAATCTATTTTTGAAGAGATAATACTCTAGTCAAAAAATGGATAGAGCCCTCAGAAAACCATAGGCAAAGTTTGGTGAGCAGTGGAAATTAAGTATTTGAATATTTGATCTACTCATCATGAGACACTTTTGGGACCTTCTGGACAAGAATTTTGGAGAAGGACACGGGAATCTGCAGATTCTCGAAGAATCCAGTCCCTCTGGAAAGCCAACCTCATCTTGCAGTTTCAAGAACTTATACCCTAAATATGAACCATCTGCTACATGCAGAACCCTGCTCTGGTGCTGAGGTACAGGGAACAGAAGCAAAGGGAGAGGGCATGCCTGAAAAAAGCAGAGGCTTCTTCCATAGCATCTGGCAAGGTACTCTTACAGACAGACTTTCCTATTTACAGATGATGCAAGTGAGGCTCCAGCAATTAAGGGAACCTGTCCATACCTAGACAACTGAAAATGGGTAGAACCTGCTTTCAAATGTCAATCTGACTCCGAAGTCCATACTTGTAACCTCTATCTTACATTCTTTCTGTAACACACTGCCCAAGAATGAACTGAATACTGCAGGTCTGACCCTCATTCCTTGTCTATGCATGTCCCTATGGTGTAAGTGGCCAGATTGTATGATACTTAGTGAAACTGTTTTTGAGGAGCTATCTTTCCTTTCCTTGTCTCCTTTCCTCTCCTTTCCTCTCCTTTCCTCTCCTTTCCTCTCCTCTCCTCCCCTCCCCTCCCCTGCCAGCCCTCGCTTGCTTGCTTGCTTGCTTGCTTGCTTGCTTGCTTTCTTTCTTTCTTTCTTTCTTTCTTTCTTTCGAACAAGTAGGGGAGGGGCAGAGAGAGAGAGAGAGAGAGGGGCAAGAGAATCTCAAGCAGGTTCCACTTTGAGCACAGAGCCCAATGCATGCTCAATCCCATGACCCTGGGATCATGATTTGAGTGGAAATAAAGAGTTAGACACTCAACCAACTAGCCACCCAGGTGCTCCAACAGAGCTTCTTTTAAAGGTCCAGAGAGAACCAGCCAGTATTTCCAAGCTGTAAAATTTCCCTTCTCACTCTGCTAGTGTTTCTCATCTGGGGTGTCATCATCTGTTAGGGGACCCTTTGTAATTTTTGGATGTTTTAGAATTGTCATAATGATTGGGGGAATATAGGACATGGGCCTAGAGATGCTAGATACTGTCATACATCATTTTCAAATATTTTACTAGGCTTTCCTATAGCTGGAAAAATATCTCTACTGTCAAACTCCATGTACATATGAACATATATATTTTCGAATTTTTAATATATACTAAATTTTACAGAATCTGACTCCCATTTAACTCAAGGGAATTCTTTTCATTCTTTTTCAAAATTCTATTGGGAACTTTTCCAAGAGTTGTTCACAGTTTCTTAAAATCACATGCTGCTCATGGAACTTGAATCCTCACCATTTGTATCAAGCTTTCATCATACTCTTCCTGTGGACAGTTTCTAATAGTGTAGGCTCTATAGTCTTACATTTTAAAATACATGAAAAATATATTCATTTATTAAACACGATACTTCTTTTATCTTTATATTACAGTTAGACAATTTATTTTTTTTTATTAAATTTTAATGATGTATGTGGATGTGGTAGGCAGACTTTTGCCTCCCTCTCCAAAGATGTCCTTCCCTAATGAATATGTTAGAGTAAATGACAAAAGGAACGTTGCATACATAATTGAGATTACTAATAAGTTCACCTTAAAATGGGGAGTTTATCATAGATTATCTGGATGGACCCAGTACAACCACACGTGCTTTTAAAGTCAGGGGGTGGAGGCAGAAGACTAAGCCATAGACTAAGCCTGAGAAGGATGCCAGGTGCCACTGCTGGACTGAACGTGGAAAGACCATGTGTGAAGACATGTGGCGTGTCTCTGGACACAAAGAACAGGACCAGATGACAACCAGCAAAGAAATAGTGACCTCAGACCTTCAGCCTCAGGAACTGGATTTGTCAATAACCTGACCATTAACATGGATGAGAATGTTATCCCAGATACCCCAGGTCTGAGCCTAGCCAGGCGATACCTTAACTGCAACCTTGTGAAACCCTCAGCAGCAAACCAGCAGAGTTCACCCGGACCTCTTATCTACAAAACTGTGCTTTGTTAAACCGTTAAGTTTATGATAATTTTTTTAGGCAGCAATAGAAATCTAATAGAGTTTCATGGGAGATATTAGTTTTAATAAGATTGATAATGATGGCACTTGGTGGCTAAGAGTTTGGAATTCAAATTGTAATGAGTATCCTTATTTGGACCCTAAGACAGATACTGATCAGGCTCCCAATGACGGTCCAAAATGAAGTCTTTGTGTGCAAGAGTTCCATTTTACTAGTTATACAAGCATGCTCTATTCTTCCTGACAGAATCATAAAAAGCCAGCCATACTGCAGTTAGAAATATTAACTAGACTAGATTTGGAACTAAAGAACAACAAGGTAATCTTTTTTATGTAAAAAAATAAAAAAAAGAAAGAAAAACTAAATCTATAAGCTTAATTAGGAAAACAATTCAAAGTTGAGGAGTTTCTAAATCATAGGTCATTGAGGGGCATTAAAAGGCCAATTCTCTAAAGGACAATCTGCCTGGTATTTACGACAGAGGGTGGAGGAAGGAAGCCTGCTAAAACTTCAGATTCCTGGGTCTCTTCCCCAGAGCTTCTAGACCAACAGGTCCTAGAAGTATTCAGGAATCTTTAACTTCAAAAGTTTCCTAGATTTAGAACAATCTATTTTGAGAAAGGTTTAGAGTGTTTAAAACTCTACAGGATAAACAAAGAGGAGGCTAACAAACAAGTAGAAGAAAGAAAATGTAACAAAATATCAGAATTCCTCTTTGCATCAGTGCACAGAATCAGATGCTACTTTGAAAACCAAGAAGTAGCTCCACTTTCCAAAATAGAGTAAATCCCGTCAAAAAGGACAGAAAGGACCAACTGGGAAGAGAGGGCTATGATGGTCCAGTGGAACTGCCTTAGGCTTTGAAGATAGCTAGACCTTTATTCATAACCCGAGTGGTTCACTCACAAGATGACTACAAGTAATTTTTCCAACTTCGTCAAGTTTTAATGTCTTCCCCTACAAAATGAGAATGGTACCTAGACCTTAGGTGGTAGTGAAGATTAAAAGAATTATTATCATTTTGGCACACTGTGCCAATTTAATAAATATCTATTCTTCTGTCTGCTCTCTGTTGGAGACAAAAATTCCAAGGGTGATAAATATATTTTAAGTTGACTAGTCCCCACCCCTGGTCTTTAACCTTTTCAGAGAGCAGGCCTTGCATCCCATTATTTTTAAAGGCCAGAAAAGGAAATTCATTAACATCTCTTAGTCATTTGTTCCAGTAACTTCATTTATATTAGGAATGTCTTCTTCAGATCCCATCTAATAAAATTCATGCCTATGATCCATCCACAACTTATGCACTTATGGAGAAGAGACAAAAGAAATCGAGACAACTAAAGTAGTTAAAGACCAATGGGATTAACAGCAGGAGCTGAGAAGATTACAATTTGCTGCCATCCTACTAACCCAGCATTCTTAAAACATATTTCTTACGTGGTGCCCCATGAACCCCCAGTGAACTGGTAATAATTATGGTGCCAATTGCCCTGTGGTATGTTTGTATTCATTCAACGGCAGGTACTGAACATTTGATTATATACTGCAGGCCCTGTAAATACCTTGGACACAGAAATGATATGAATTGGTCCATTTCTCTCTAGGATTTCGAAGGGAAATATCATCCAAAGTAAAATCTAAGTTAGCATCTCTTTCAGATGCTCAGTGAAAGTAGTGAATCCCTAAATTCTCTGCCTATAGGTTTACTGTGGTTGCTCCTGGGTTGTCTATGTGTCATTCTCATCTTCAATTTACCGAGTTCTACCAACCTGATCCTGGGAGCAATGTTTGGAATATTGTCTGGATCAGGGTTTGGCAAACTTTTTTCTCTAAATGGCCAGACGCAAAATATGTTCAGCTTTGTGGTCCATACCAATCCATCACTGTAGCAGGAACGGCGTCATAGACAATATATAAACAGATGGGAGTGGCTGTGGTCCAATAAAACTTCATTCACGAAAACATGTGGTAGGTAGAATTTGGCCAAAGCTTGCTGACAATGTTCTAGATTCTAGATTCTTCAGATTAGAATTCCTCGTTGCTGACTCAGCTTTTTATCCTGAGATTTTACACACACACACACACACACACACACACACACACACACACACACACACTTAATGGAACAGGAGGCGAATGGCAAAACAAAATGAAACACAAAGTACAAGTTCCCATAGAAGGCTTTCCTAAAGAATTTTAGTAAAAATGGGATAAACAACAAATTATGTTGTCTAGAGATGTAGTCCAGGCAGGGCTGTATTGGGAGTTCTGTAGTAAATGACTTCTTGATGACTGCTGAAGTTAAAGGATTCAATTGAAAAACAAAGAACAGAAAATAAACAAACAAAAAGCCTCCCCAACAGCAAAACCTGGACTCAAGTTGCATTCTGATTATAGTGAACAACTGCCATCACCATACGTTAAAAGCCACATCATTCTGCCCACAAAAACCAGATGATATGCAGACATGGCTGCTGAAAGTCCCAGAAGAGGTTCCATATAAGGTGTCCCAAGCCTGCTTAGGTAATATCCAACCAGCCTGCTCCCCTTGTCATTTGTAGAGTCATTGACCTTTCAGAGTAAGCAGATGTCTTTCAATTTGATTTGATTTTAGAAGAGCCACTTACCACCAATCTGAGATATGTGTCTGATCTGCATAAGCATGTTATAAGCCCTAAGAGTACCTCTGAATGAGGGGTAAGGTTCATAAGTTTAGAATAAGTTATCAGCAATATAATAACACCTTCACATTTTCCCCCTTTTACCCTTTGATACAGTTTTCATTTCTCTTTCATCTTGCAGGTTCTGTCATGCTCAAATGTTGAATGGGGCACATAGGAGCTAATATTCACAATCATAAAAAATAATTCACAAATCTATTAACCAATGATCTTGGCTGCATCTCTGTTACCAGCTCAACTCATTTCTTTGACTTAAGATTCTCTGACTCATGAGGAGAACGAAAATAATGATGCTTCTGACCTTGCACAGGTAAGGTGACCCTTCATATAGTGTCACCACAGGAAGAATCCAGTTCTCTGTTTTTATATTTTGGCATCTCTGATCAAGGCTCAAACTTCACAGTGTACCCATAGCTGGAGATCTGAGCCAAATACATTGTTATTTTCCCTGCTGAACACGTCAGCCATTTCTCAGGCCACATCTCTTTTTTTTTTTTTTAATTTTTTTTTCAACATTTATTTATTTTTGGGACAGAGAGAGACAGAGCATGAATGGGGGAGGGGCAGAGAGATAGGGAGACACAGAATCGGAAACAGGCTCCAGGTTCTGAGCCATCAGCCCAGACCCTGATGCGGGGCTCGAACTCATGGACCACGAGATCATGACCTGGCTGAAGTCGGACGCTTAACCGACTGCGCCACCCAGGCGCCCCTGGCCACATCTCTTTAATACTGCTTCTTCTCCTTAATTCTGTGAGCTACTTAGCATCTAGGAAAGTTGTCAAAACTTACTCCTCCCTCCCTTGTTCCTTCTCTCTTACTCTCTCATTCTTTCTTTCTCTCATTTGAAACATTTTCATCACTGTCACCATATGGTAGGAGATGTGGGGCTCTTGGTTTCTAGTATTGGAAACTTAGCATTCAATCCCATCATGCAATGCTGTAAATAGTTCAGCCACAGCCTACTCTTTCCCTCAAATAGAGTTCCAAGATAATACAAGATTATCCACTTCATGGATAAGGCACCTTAACCTTCACATCCTTTTTCTTTTTTCTCTTTTAAATTTATGGAACCATTTAGGGAAATTTCAATTCCCATTAATAATATGTGCAATTGATCTACATTTAAAAGAATTTAATCATGTCTTGGTGACAAATTTAGCTTAAAGCAGAGTTTCACTTAGGACTGCCAAGTAAATTTCTGTTGAAAAGGTCAATTTTTAACATTTGTCAGTTAAAGCCCATACCAGGCAAATTAAATTTCCCTCCACTTGTCTGGAGCACAAACACCTTCAGTGCTGAATAGCACCAGTGGTTGGAAATTAGGAAAGTCACCCAAAACAACAGAGACCGAGAGCATTTTTAAAGACCTGGATATCTATTTATTCATTCAAGAATTAGATTTATTTTTCATAATAAAAAGCTATCTCAAGATGGTAATGAAGAAAAAAAACGAAAACATGATCTTACTGGATAATTAAAAACATTTCAATGCTACAAGCACTTAAACGTCTATTATTGAGGAAAGAAGCATGGGAGGTTTTAAGCTCACTGCAGCTTACAAATCCCACTGAGGATACAAAAGTACATGAACAATTGGAAACTAAGATGTAACCATCATTAGGGACATGGTTTGGTAAAATTATGGTCCTCGTGTTAGGCTGAAGACAGTGCTTTGGACAGTAGAAAATTTTTGTTTTGGATTTCTGGGAAAGCTTGATGGAACTGGCAGGATATCATAAACAGATAATTTAGACAGACACAGATAGGCAGTGCTACAGTGATCACATCATTTTTCCCCCTTTTGGTTCTCTATGCTTTCTAAATTTTACATGATATGCCAATTATTTTTATTAAAAATATAATAAAAAAAAACTTTAAAGAGAGAGAACTTGGAGAAAAAGAGAGAAAGAAAAAATAATCCTTTTTTCACTTTCCTCAGGTCAATCTCAGATCAAATAGGACTGCATGTCCTGGTTTCTCTACTTTTTGGCCCTTAATTATTAAATAGTTCCTAATTTTACTCTAAAGGAAAGGACTCATGGCCGAACATCTAAAGATGATTTTTGCCCATGAGGTCAGCAGCAAAGGACTGAGACTTGGCAGGTCTTAGGAAAAGACTGCATCCATTGTTCTAGCAAAGATGAGAAACTAATAAGGGTGTCTCTGAGCACCACTCTGGGGGAAAAGTACAAGACAGTCTCCGAGCAGCAGCAGCAGGGATGCTCGCTGTGCTGTTTACATGCTTATGTTCTGATAAAGAAGAAAAGGCAGTAGGAACCATGAATTGTTGCCGTTGTTTTGTTCTTAGAAATACTTAAAATCAACTATTATACACACACATACACACAAACACACACACACGCACACACATACACACAAACACACACACACGCACACACACTCATCTTGTGTTGAGTGGCAACACTAACTAAGCTGTCCCAAGATTATAGAGGAGGCTGTCTTTTCCAAGCACCCTGTGATTACTATCGATCTGTTCAGCTCATTGCAACTCAACCTTACCAGCCTGGGCATGAAAGAAGGATGGATGTTATTAAAGATCCTGAGTAGCTGCTCTGCAGGTATCATTCATTAGAAGTAAACTAAATGTACTGACTTCCAAGCATAGAAAAAGATTATGTGTCAGATCCATTCCCTTTCCGGAACCTAGAACCTCTAATGCCCGAAAGCACAGACAGGTATATGTGGAAACACCTGCTCTCAAAGTGTGACGTTGGGAGCTCAGTTTTAGTAGACAATACGAGGATATGAGCAATGCTAGAGCTGCAGTAGCTGCAGCTAAAAGCCAGCTTTTTGCAGCTGCATCCAAAAGCCAGTGGTTAGTGGGGCACCTGGGTGGCTCAGTCGGGTAACTGTCTGACTCTTGGTTTTGGCTCAAGTCATGATCTGGCAGTTTTGTGAGCTTGGACCCCATGTCTGGCTCTGTGCTGACAGCATGGAGCCTTCTTGAGATTCTCTCTCTGCCTCTAACGCTGCCTTTGTCTCTCTGCAAATAAATAAACGTAAAAAAAAAGAAAACAGTTTTTTTTTTATTAAGTGTCATGTGTCCAGGGCTATGCCAGTCACCAAACACAGAATACTTATTTATTATTTTTTAATGTTTATTTTTGAGAAGTGGAGGAGGGACAGGGAGAGAGATGGAAACACAGAATCTTAAGTGGGCTCCAGGCTCTGAGCTGTCAGCACAGAGCCCAACATGGGGCTCAAACCCATGAACTGCAAGATCATGACCTGAGCCGAAGTCAGATGCTTAACTGACTGAGCCACCCAGGTGCCTCTAAATGCAGAATGTTTAGAAAGGGATGACCCAGAACATAGCAGAGGCTTAGGACCTTGAAAACAGAGTTGTCTGCATAGAACCAACAGTCAAAGTCCTCTGAAATAAGGTAGAAAAATCAGTTACAACAGGTATTACAAATAGATTCATAAACATCAGTGAAATACCAATATCAGTCACACAAGAAAATATTCATGTTAATTCATTTTAATATCAATATTGATTAATAACTGATCATGATTATAACATTTCAATAAATCCAAAACAATTAAATAAATAAAACTATGGAACCGTTGACAAGGTAAAATGAAAATGAAGTCAGAAATGTGTTAATTTACACTATTTCAGGATAACATCACTATTTTCTTCAGGAATTATTTATATAACCATTTTTATACTATTCTGGGTTAAAAAGAATAGAGAGATCAAAGTGGCAAAATCACACCTGACATGCAGTAATCTTAGATAGATTAAAGGGTTATTGGAAAATTTAAAATGTTATTATTGTGGCACAGTCATGAGACTCCAAATTTAAATAAAACCTCCCAAATAAGAAGCAGATGTGGGGGTGCCTGAGTGGCTCAATCGGTTAAGTATCCAACTTTGGCTCAGGTCATGATCTGGCAGTTTGTGAGTTCGAGCTGCACGTCAGGGTCTATGCTGACAGATCAGAACCTAGAGCCCTCTTCAGATTCTGTGTCTCCCTCTCTCTCTGCCCCTCCCCTGCTCGTGTGTGCATGCACACTCTCTCTCTCTCTCTCCCCACCCTCTCAAAAATATAAAAAAAAAAAATTAAAGAATCAGATGTGAAGCACTTAGCACATAGTAGGCTTTCAATAAGTGATAACTCTTACTATGTGGGACAAATAATTAGCTTATAAAATTTGCCCACATGACACACAATCTAAAATAAATAAATAAATAAATAAATAAATAAATAAATACAAGATGATCTAGTAATGATCACTATAGAGGTTTACTTTCTTTTTTAACATGTTAAAAAAAAAAACACATAACCTAAAATTTACTGTCTTGACCATTTTTAAGTACAGTTCAATAGTATACTCACACTGCTGCGCAACAGATTTCCAGAACTTTTTCATCTTGTCAGACTGAACCTCCATATCCATTAAACAATACCCCCCACCCCCTCCATTTCTCCCTCCTGCTAGGCCCTGGAAGCCAACATTCTACTTTCTGCTTCCTTCCATCAGTTTGACTACTTTAGACAGGTCATACAAGCAAAATTGTGCAGTATTTCTTTTTGTGACTGTCTTTTTTTTTTTATTTTAATTCCAGTGTACTTAACCTACAGTGTTATTTTTTTCAGGTGTACAATATAGTGATTCAACAATTCCATATATAACTCGGTGCTCATTAAGATAAGTGTGCTCTGAATTCCCCTCACTTATTTCATCCATCCCCACACTTCCCCTCTGGTAGCCACCGGCTTGTTCTCTATGGTTGAGAGTGGTTTTTGGTTTGTCTCTTTCCTTTTTTTTCCCCTTTGTTCATTAGAGATTTACTTTCTTAAGTTATGCTCTGTAATGTTTAAGTGACTATAATTTTCATTACAAATGCATTGTTTCCTAATGTGTGGGTAATTTATTACACACCTTGTATTTCCATGTTCTTTCTCTTGCAGACAGAAACACTCTACCCGAAGACAGAAGAGCTATGCAGAAAAAACTAACAACTATGTGCTCACCAAGATAGGCTTGTGTCGTTTCCTCTATCACAGACCTACTGGATGACTTGAAGCAAATGCTCAGCTCCTCAGGCCTTTGTTTGATTAACTATAAATGGGGAGAGGGTTGGCTCATCCCCACCTTCCGTGGTGTCACAAAGATAAGTGAAATCGAATCTGAGAATGTTCTTTGCATTCTTAAAGGAGAACACAGGGAACATGAGCACTTTTCCATTCTTCAGAAGCTGGTCTGAGGTAGTACGTGTTTTATGGAAAGGATGGAAAGAATAATATGTTAGTGGTCAAAAAATAGGTAAAGTCTTAGGTCTTCTAATAAAATCAAGCTCACCATGGCCTAGTCGACTATTAGAAGCTATGGGAGGTTAGAGCCCCCCCATCTCTCTCTCTCTCTCTCTCTCTCTCTCTCTCTGTAGAAACAGCACTGAAAGAAAGTCAAAATATGGAGGCCAGAAGCAACATGGGGGAAATAACCTGTTTAAAACAGACTTACGTGTTTATTCCAGGGAATCCGTTAGCCTTGGTTACATTACTTAAACTGAGGGGAGCAATATTTTGTTTTGTTGGCCTCACAGGTTTTCATTCCATGACCAATTAAAGTGTCACTTGAGTGATGATTTCAGATTGAACTAATCTATTCTCCACTGGACTGAATGTCCTATTTGCATACAAAATAAAAACACAGCCAGTGATACAAACCACTGAATTATATCTTATCTCAATTAGATTATAAGCTTAAGGGTAGAGGAACCCAGTTCTAGGTCTTGCTCCAGGCATCATGTCTGGCACTGGAGCAACAGAAGAGAACTCATGTTTGATAAATTAATTAACCACAGATGTGAAGGCATCTGAGAAATCTGAAAGAATTAAAAATTACAAGGTGCCGTTTTTAGGGAGAGGCCTATGTGCCACAAGAACAGTGGGAGAATAATGACTTGCCTAACATTAAGGTCATTCCAATAAACTCTTTCACTGGGAGGTACATTTTTTTTTTAAAGACAAAACAAAAATTCCTGTCTTTGTGTTATGTATTTAGAGATTAGATATAATCCTCCTACAGCTTCAGAGCATGTTAGAGGACGTCAAGATGTTACTGTGACAGGCTGAGGCATCCTGAGGCTAAGCCCCATCTGCTGGTGCCGTCCGCAACCCAGACATTAGCAGAAAGTCTCACCTCCTTACCTCATGACTTTTAGTAGCTCTAATGGCAAGACAACCTGGCCCCTGGCCCTGTCAACTTGCCTTCTGCACTGAGGAAACCAAGAAAAAAAAGAACAGGGTCCAATGCACCCCAAGTGCATTCCACTGTCCAGGAGCAATAGCATCCCTCCCTGGAGCTTGCTAGAAGAGCACGAGTCTCACAGCACAAGTATGCCCAATGGGAGAGAACACACAGGTGATTTGTGCACACAGTAAAGTGTAAAAAGCACTGCCTTTGATCTAGCTTGATACTAGGCCACCATCTTCCGATATCTTTAATATTTCTCAAAGTGCCCTGTACACAGGACCACCTTCTGGGATGACTCATCTGGGGGAATGTTTTGTAAAAATACAGATTTCTAGGCTCTCCCAAATATCTACTTAAGTAGCTATGTGTGAAACAATTTTTTTCCATTCTGTTTTATTTCAAAATAATTGACATATAACATCGTGTAGGCTTAAGATGAACAATGTGTTCATTTCATACATTTCTTTATCAGCAACAATCTAATTTTTAAACCATCACTCCGGTGATTCTGAAGCACACTCACTTCTGGGGACCACTGCATTATTTTTTGATGGGGTCTGGCTCTGAAAACCCTCTACTATATTTCTGTCTGATCTTCCTCTCTCATTCAGAACTCTGACATTTCAGGTTGTCTCTTTCCCTCTATTTATACAGATCGAACCTTTTTTTCTATCTCTAAATCATCTAGGGATTGTTCTCCTCTAATAAAATGGCTACACTCCTGATTAAGGAATGTGATAAACCTGCTGTCAATTACCTTAATTGATCTGACAACCTGATTAGACCCAGAAAGGGGAAGATCTCCTCAGTGGAGCCTTATTAAAAAGGAGAAAACAAAACAAAGGCCCCTGTAATTAAAATGTGATCGCTGGTGATGAGTATGTAAAATCAGCCCTAAGAGGCATTAGTGATGGGGAAAACTTCTGTAAATGGCATATAAGACAGACAAAGGAACAGGCGATGGTCAAATAAATCAGTGGGTTACAAGGGAAGAATGTTGAACAGAAACAGTAAGGGACTTTTCTCAATTCTTAACTCAGCATTGGCTGTGAAATTAACAAAATTCCCTCTTGGTTTATGGTGGGAAAAGCCTAGTTATGGTAGTTACCAACACTATGAACCTAAGTAGAATGCCAGCTACTGGCGCCATTTGTGATCTATCTATCTATCTATCTATCTATCTATCTATCTATATCTATCCGTCTCTCTATATATACATACATATACATATATACATACATGTAGATATATATACATACATATATACGTATGTATATGTATATGTATGTATATGTATACGTATGTACACATATGTATATGTATATGTATGTATACGTATGTATATGTATATAGATAGATATAGATAGATATATCTAACACACACAGAAAACACACACAGAAACACACACACACAACTAGATAGATAGATAGATAGATAGATAGAGATAGGCATATCTCTATCTATCTATCTATCTATCTATCTATCTATCTATCTATCTAGTTGTGTGTGTGTGTTTCTGTGTGTGTTTTCCCCTGGACAACTATGCTGAAAGTAGAATCGTGGGCCCATGTCTCAACACGGACTGAATAAACTGTCCTATGGAACAGAGTTGAGAGCATCGATACCATGTCATAGAAACTATGACTGCTCCAGCAGAAAGGCCAGCACTTAGCATGTGTTCCAGATTCAAAGATTATTCTTTTAGTATTATTTATGATGCATTTTCCTCTCTGACTCACTCTCAGTGGAAAACATTTTCTAAACTTATCCCACATTTGGGTAGCCCCCAGGCCTTCAGGAATAGCAAGGCAATATGGTGACTGTGTTATTTTACAAAACAAAAATATCTAGGTCCCAAGAGTGCTGAGAAATAGAATATTATTAGCTAATTAGGATGAACTGTCACACTGGAGTGTTGATTAAGGAATGTGATATTAAATTAATTAATCAAGCTGATGATTGGTCTGGAGGGGGTAAGAAGCTGTTTTTACACAGTGCACCTGGTAAATTGTGCTATTAACCAGTGGCCCTTAGAAACTTAAAGAAAAAAGTATTTTTGGATGAGAAATAAACAAGTTAGCAGAGTGATCACAATGAACAATAATGCCTGTGTACAGTAGGTGCCAAATACATGAATGAGTGAACAGATTTAAGTTTACAGTTCCCTTGATCCATATCAATATACTAAAGTAATCCTATGTTTCAGTTTAGATCTTTAAACTGAATATGATTTCCTCTTCGACAATTACACAGAAAAGATTTAAACAGAGAAAAAAGAACTACATCATAGACTTTTGTCTTAATTTAAGGTTTCAGCTAAACCAATCCATCCATCCATCCATTATTTTTTTAAACACATAACGGAGAATTAAAAGTCATCTAGTTTTATTTGACAATCTCCCATGCTTAACTTACTTAAGAGATGCATTGTGATGTCATTTCTTTTTGGGCAGCAGATAGACTATTCCTTCCACCATAGCTTGCCCAATTTGGTATGCATCAACACTGCCTTATTTCTGATCAATTTGCTCCAAATTTAACATTCAATGTCAGACTATATTTACATGTGACCCTGAATATACTTGACACAAATCCTTCTCTATATCCATGGGCAAAGTCTCTTGGCATTTTGTACCCTATATGGGTTTGCTAGTAGGCTAATCTGTAGATGTGAAATTGAATGAAATGCACCAAGATTTCCCCTGTGGTCAAATCAACCAGGGTACCTGTCAACTTATCGATACTCCTTGGTGACCCTAGAGTTAAGCAACAGTTCAAGTAGGATCGCAACTTAGACTATTTCTCTGATTCAAAAACAGTATATTATTCTAAGTCAGAGTCTGACTTATTTTAAACAGATGTGGCTGTTTATCCTAGACAATGTCCTCAATCACACCATAGCTGGGAAAACCTAGGGTCTGTGTCATTCTTCTGCTCTATAGAATGCCTAGCACAGGTGACCATTCCACGCCACCATTTACCAAAGTGCCCTCTCAGTTCAAAGCCTTTAAACCTGATGATAAAGGTTGTAGGTACAGATGTTAGGACTTTATCAGCGCCTAAGTTGCAGCCATATATTTATTCATTCATTTATACATCCACTCCAATTATTCCACAGACTCTCCAGAGTTTTCCTTCAGGTAAGATGTAAATATAAGTAAGAATAATTCCTATTATTCTAGGGTTCACAGTGTGCAGTTCTAACATTCTAAAGAGCTTTCGATAATTAAAACCCCATATATTATATACTCAGCTCCAGGTTTCAAATGAAAAAATAATGTCTTTTTGTATAGTTTGCAAATCTCCCTCAATACAACCACAGGAAAACAGAAACAAGATCCATTTCAAAAATTTACCAATTGTCATTCTCCTACCCTCATCCAAGTACAGAGTTTTGTCATCAGTTACCAAATATGATCACATTCAATGAATACTCTATAAAAATTATAAGTCAACAAAATAAATGAGAAACACCTCTTTTGATCTATACATATCAACTTTAGCTCAGATTTTATCACAATACCTTCATTTAAAGCTACCAACCTTTTTTTTTTTCTTTCCTGTTAGCTTAAAAACGCCATGCAAAGGCCATGTGCAAGGGCCACATGTACCTGTGATCATTAGTATGTGATCTGCACCTGGCATAGTGCCTGACCCATACTGCACTATTTATGGAATGTGTACAATTAATTAATGAGTGAAATAAATTAATGCAATATGATCTTACAACCCAAATTTATGAATATCCCTAAATAGCCTTCAAATTAAAAAATGCTGTTGGGGCACCCGGGTCGCTCGGCCAGTTAAAAGTCCTAATCTTGATCTTGGCTCAGGTCATGATCTCACAGTTTGTGGGATTAAACCCCACTTCAGGCTCTGTGCTGACAGCTCAGAGCCTGCTTGGGATTCTCTCTCTCTACCTCTCTCTCTGCCCCTCCCCTTCTCCCACTCTGTCCCTCAAAATAAATATATACAAAAAAAATAAATAAAAGATGCCGTCATCATATGCTGTATCTAGTCTAGGGAAAAATAAGTGGAAAAAATAGTAGAAAG
Organism: Herpailurus yagouaroundi; assembly: GCF_014898765.1. Taxonomy (NCBI): domain Eukaryota; kingdom Metazoa; phylum Chordata; class Mammalia; order Carnivora; family Felidae; genus Herpailurus; species Herpailurus yagouaroundi. The sequence goes on from NW_024412404.1 coordinate 45,393,629, forward strand.
GGTCAGGAAGTGTCATTTTTCCCCCTCTAAAAGAGTCACAGATGAAGAAAAAAAAAGTAGGTGGGAAAGAAGAGGAGAAAGAAGGGTAAAGGGAGTGTTCAGCTCAAAAGACAAACTGAATGTTTTTATTCAACACTTCACACTCTTCCAAAATGGGTAATTATCTCCCAGCTCTTTTGGCCAGCAGCATGAGGTTGAATACATCATCAGTTCTGATATAAAACATGAGTTTGCAAGTAAACAGGAAGTTTATCTTATAAAATGGGGCTTTTTATTTGCATAGAAGTTCTTCATTATTAACAGAGATGTACTTTTCAACGACTCACTACAGCTGTGGCTCTGTCCCTGACATATGGAGCTTCTTAAAGAGAAAAAAAAATACAAGTTGGGGGATTTCTCAGCAAATCCAATTCTTTTTATTTTCCAGAGGGGCAGGGGTGAAGCAGCAGGTGGCAAATTCATTTTTATCTAATAACATTTGATCATGTGACATATTTTATTTCCACAGTTAATATAACTTAATGAACAGCAAACTGGGAAAATCTGTCAGCATGCAGCGAGTTAATGGGGTGTGTGTGTGTGTGTGTGTGTGTGTGTGTGTGTGTGTGTGTGTCTGTGTGTGTGTGTGTATGTGTGTGTAGGGGGGGAGGGAGGAGAGAGGGAGAGAAAGGGAGAGAGAGAAGGAGGGAGGGAGGGAGAGAGGGAGAGAGAGAGAGAACAGGAAGTCTTTTGTGGTGAACGTGAGGCAAGAAGGCTGAAGTTATATGGTCTGTGTAAAAAGCCATTTAAGCCACAACTTCCAATCCCTGTTCATACAAGTCTAAAGCAATTACATGGGCTGGAGAGACCATCACTGTTAAGTAAGATGTGGTGATCTCAGGCCAGGTCCTTAAAGGATTGGGCTTAGAAAAATAACGAGAATGACAGCAGCAATGCTGGAGACCTCTGAGGTGGGATAAAAAAGATCGTGTGGAATAAACCTGGGAAACCAGGAAGGAAGGAAGGAAGGAAGGAAGGAAGGAAGGAAGGAAGGAAGGAAGGAAGGAAGGAAGG
>NW_024412404.1:45394691-45449043 GCF_014898765.1 Herpailurus yagouaroundi
AGGAAGGAAGGAAGGAAGGAAGGAAGGAAGGAAGGAAGGAAGGAAGGGGTTGATGGAGCTGTCAATCTGACTTTTCCACCAAGCAAAGTAGTTGCTCATGAGTTTGGATGCATAAAACCAGCAAAACAAAGCTTTCTAGACAGGTAAAACAAGAAGTGACCTGCTATTTCATCACATTATTGACATTATGAAGAATCCCAAAATCTAGCAGAAGAGCCAAGAGCTCTAGCTGGATTCAGAAACACTCTTAGTAAAATCTTGGGCAAGTTGTTTTCCACAAATCTCAGTTTCTCAATCCACAGAATGGGGATAATCTGAGAATATGTTTCATACAGCTGTTAAGAGATTAACAGTCTCTCTTTTTTTTTTAACGTTTATTTATTTTGGAAAGAGAGAGAGAACAAGAGGATGGGAGGGGCAGAGAGAGATGGGGACAGAGGATTTGAACTGGGGTATGTGCTGACAGCAGAGAGCCTGATGCGGGGCTTGAACCCACAAATTGTGAGATCATGACCTGGCTTAACTGACTGAGCCATCCAGGTGCCTCAAGTCTTTTTTTTCCCCAATATTCCAACTTATTATCTTTTCTCCTTACAGATATAATCCAGGTATCAGCTCGGAGCCTTCCTGACAGGGATCCCCAGGTAAACTTGATCTACTTAAGCTTTTTATATTTTTTCCTTATTTATTTTGAGGGAGAGAGAGAGCATGAACAGGGGTAGGGACTAGGGAGAGAGGGAGAGAGAGAGGGAGTGTTGTTAGCATGGAGCCCGACACAGGGATCGAACTCACAAACCACAAGATCATAACCTGAGCCGAAATCAAGAACTGGATGCTTAATTGACCGAGCCACCCAGGTGCCCCACTACTCCAGCTTTTAAACTGAAACCACTTGAGGCACAAATTTCCACACTGGAAACTTGCCGTTGTGTGTGTATGTGTGTACAAGCACGTACGTGTGTGACTCAAAATCCATTCTTCCTTCCCAACATCCAAATTCCCTTATGGGGGATTACCTCTCCATCACTGAGAAGAAGGTTGGGTGGGAAGGTTAAAAGCAGGTGTCTTCTCTGTGTAGAATTCAAAGGGGTTCGAATCCTTTTCCTTCCACTATGTAGAACCACAGGGTGATCCTGTAGCCAAAGCTTAGCCAGGGTGACAGGCTAGCCCAGGATTTTGAACTTTAAGTGAGAAACATAAGAATGGAAGAAACCATTGCATTTGGACATTTCCTATCAGCATGCTGACCTGATGGTACTGAAGTCCCTTTTTGTCAGACCTTTGGTGCAGGTCTGGCCACCGTCAATTCCTAAGCTGGGGCATCACTCCTACTGCTTCTGTGAGCACCAGTTTTCCTGCAAGTAACCTCCACTTCAATTAATTAGCCAGAGCTGATTCCCACTGCTTGCAAATAGAAAACACCACCTGACAATGTTATTTGCACAAATAACTTCAAACGAGCAATGCCCTCACTGACATCTCAACAAGCTACGAGAGCCCTGTGAAAGCCTCTCCTCCCTTTGATTCTTTTAAGGCAAGGTTTTGAAAATGTCCCCATGTTCCCACTTCCAGTCTTGTTATTTTGCTCCTCAGATTTCTTTCAGTTCATGCTGATCAGCTGCAGTTCTGCCCACTGATGTCCCAAACACTATTAAAATAAGCTCACCTACAGCAATGAGCCTGCTAATCATCCGCCCATCTAATTAGACGTCTGACAACCAACTTCTTCAGCAAGATTTCTGTTCTTCTGTTGGACTTTCCATGCGGAAAGTTTTATAGGTAGATTAGGAGCTAGTGAGCCACCCACATTCATAATCCTCCTCCTCTGATTATTCATGAAAGAACAACCATGTCAGCCATTCCAAAAAGCCACGTGGCCCAGGAAGCCACAATTCCAGTGTCAAACAAATGGCCACTGTCACTAATCAAAAGATGAGGGTTTTTTTTTTCGGGGGGGGGGGGAGGCAGAGATGGCTCTCAGGGTGCAGATCCAGGCGATACTGCTGAGAAGGTGTGGGTGGTGTGTCTGACAGGAGCCAGGGCCAGACTTGTGGGGGAGTTAAAGACGGGTAGGGCTGCCAGCCTGATTACATCATTCATCTTAATCTCTTTGTTTTCCCCTCCTTATGTTTCCCCTAGGAAAAAGCTCCTGATTTTATTTACCATTCTGATGGCTTCTTCCCCTGTTCTAAGCCACCCATTTCTGCCTTTGTCTTTATTATCACCTTTTCCTACAAACCTTAAAGGACGATTATTTATATTCTGTCCCCAGTTCAAAGGTAAGGGACCTACTGCATGGTCTCGCCTATTCTTGTCAGAGTAGTGTTTTGTTTTAACTGAATTGATTTCCCTTATTTTATGGATTAATTACTTTTTTACATGGTCATTAAGGTTTTACTAAGCATATTCTTTACTTCCTATGCCATTCATTTCTCACAACAATCTCTCCAGGTAGTGAGGGAACCATTCCGAAGTCCTACTGGTAGGTGGGAGGGCTGCTGGGATGAGAAGCCAGGGTTACATCATTTTTTTTTCTGTAGTAGGTAAAAACCCACCCTAATCCAACTCATTTGCTCTCACTTTCACATGAACCAAAGAGGCAGCCATGAAGTTCCCCATATGGATTCCCCATTGAGTCCTGAGGATTTCACGACATGGGTTTGGCAAGAAAAGTGAAATCTGCTCCATCAAGACTGATGATTCAACTAGACATTAATGGGGAAGCAAGAGGGGGAAATGACGGACACCAAAGAAAGAATGCAACACCCTGCCTCATCACATCATCGTGTCCTCCACCCGCTAAATTTCCATTCTCTCTCCAACATCTGCTTGATGAGCGGCACAAACATGCAGTCAGTGGCCTAGTCAGAAATCCTGAAAACCATCCAGACCTGCTCCATCTCACTCATCTGGCTCCTCAACCCCCATAACCTATCTCATGTCCTTTTTTGTGGTTGTTGTTAAGGTTAATTCCAGTATAGTTAACATACAGTGTTTCATTAGTTTCAAGTGTGCAATGCAGTGATTCAATAATTCTACACATGACTCAGCGCTCACATTCTTTCGATTTCACCTCGTTACCATCACTTAACTCTATTCTGCCACTAGGGCTTACTACTGTTTGGCTAAACTTTCTACAGTTGCCCCTAAACTGGTCTCCTTGTTTCCAGAGTCATGTTTGTACAGAGTCTCTTCTAAATAGCACTCAAAATGCTTTCTGTGCAAAGTTTTTCCATGACTCCCCAAGACTTTCAAAATGTCGTCACTACTTCCTTCACCAGGTTCTCTATCACCTGCCACTGGTGTGGCTCTCAAGACTCCACAACTACCACTTGGCCAAATGAGCCCTTCCTTCCAGGAATATGGAAGTACTGGTAAATCCTTGGCTAAACCATCTTATTTCATCATCCCGTGATTTCACTCATTACATTATATAGATTTTCTCCCTGTATCCATCTCATCCTTCCTTGAAAGGCTATTACCTGCTCATACCTCAAAAGGAAGCTCAAAGGTCACCTCTACCAAACCAGCCTCCAAACCACACACTACATAGATGTGACTTCTCCTTGTGAGTTCTCATGGTTGTCTCTCTCAGAAATCTACATCAATCCCTGATTTTGCATGTGAAGTGGCATGCATTTATCACATCGTTGGCTTACCCTCGCTGTGTACAAAAACAGGATTGTGAGCTGCTTGAGTCCAGAATCTATGTCTTAGTCATTCTATCCCCAGTGGCTTTCACAGTGTCTGGCAACAATACTTGTTGACTAGAACTGAAATCAGATGTGACATTGCTTGTGTTTGAGGTAGGGCGTGAGGATCACAGCAGTGCTCAGGTACCGACTGTCCAGGGATCTGTAGTCTCCCTGGTACTGACATAGCTGCCAATTCTGTACCCATACGTCCTTGGCCTCACTGCCATAATGTATTCATAACCCTACTTCCAACTGCCTGTGGCTTTTCTAGGGTTTCGGGGGTTCCTGCCCTCCAGGAGGTGCCAGGGAATGAACACCCCCTGCGGCAGCCTCCAAACAAACACTGATAAAAGTTGGCATAAAAATAATCTAAAACCCTCATCCCTTGTACACGATGCCTCAGGGGTGGCCATTCTACAGTGACTCCTAGATGTCCCCAGTGAGATTAAGCTCCAGTTACCCACAGCGTTGATTGATTTGGTAATGTTTGCTTACATTGTACCCTTCCCTTCCTATACCTGTCTCCATTGTCCAAATTTGGTGTCCAGGGATTGTCTCACAATGAATATCTTGTACCAGAATCCTACTATCTGAATGTGTTTCTGGGGGAACTCAGCTAAGACAGTATCCAATACTATTTTTTTTTTAAGTTTAAGAAGTCATATAACTCTATGAAGTAGGAAGAAATATCATCTTTATTACATACACGAGGAAACTGAGGTGTAGAGAGTTTAATCTTCCATTAAGTTTACAGCATGTAATTGAAGGGACAATCTACCTATAGGACTTCATGGGTTTTTTCCCCCACCAGCTTTGTTTGTCCATTAGCCCTTCTAGCATCCTTACTTTAGAAGCTCACATATCAGTTGCTGATGGTGCCTCTCTATCCAAAGGCTGCTCTCTAGAGAAAGTTCCCATGGAGTTGCATGCTAAACTCCCTCCCTAAGAGAATATTAGGACCAAACACAGAGATCACTCTACAGCCTTAGAAACAGTGTTGCCATCACGATGGTCACCCAGGATACAAGAGATTCTTCCACAATAACTAGAAAACAGCTCAATACAGTACACACAGTGTACAAATGTAGTACACAAATCTACTGTTTTCTTTTTTAATGAAAACCAGATTAGGTAGAAAACTATAGAAGAGATACGAATTTATCTACAGCATTAAGACAAGGAAGAGAACACATTTAAATGTTCAACTTCCTAAACAATCAAAGATACACAAAGTTTTGAAAAGGAGATTTTACTATTCTATTACAAAAATAAGTAGAGATTAAAATAAGATAATGTGCAATGCTTGTATAACTTTAGTAAAATAGGCACTTGGTATAATGTCAGTGGAAGTGTAAATTGGGAGAACATATTTGAAAATTAATTTGGCATTTTGTAATAGAAGCCTTAATATAGACCTTGAAATTGGACCCAGTAATTTTAAAAATATTCCATAACCTTTAATTTAATATTTCCCTCCTACAGATTTACCTTAAGGATATAACTCACACCCATGTATACAACAAAATATGTCCCCCAAATCACCACATTATGATTTATAATAGCCAATTAAAAATCACCTAAAAGCCAACTGAGAGGAAAAAAAATAACTATTCAACCATATGTTAGGATACTTAAAATAAACATTAAAATTTTAGCTTTTAAAAGCTACAACATGCCATGGAAATTAATGTATAATGCTTAAAAAGACACAAGGTTCATAATTTTATATATGGTATGAGCTTACTTTTTTAATGTTAATAAACCTAGAAAAATAGGAAGAAAAACATCAAGTGGTTCATAATTATTAGAATCGGTAATGGAATTATGGGTGACCTATTTTCTTATCAACACTTATGAAATTTCCAAACTTCCTGCAATACAGATGCATAATATTTATATTTATGTGAAGTTATTTTGAAATCTAGATTGGCTCTACCGGGAAAGTGACTCTACGGATAGTTATTCCTGTAGGACAGGGCATATCAGGCATTGAATCAAGAATAAGTACTAGCAGGTGAAATAAAATCATTTACACAGTGTTCCCTTTGTCTAATTTATCCTCCAGATTTGGTGGTGCATGCCTCCCCTTCCATTTTAATGTTTCAGTCCTAAATCCATCATTGGAGAGTCTTGTGGTTAATGGGCATGTGCTAATTCTAAGGGCTCATGGACCCTTATGAAAGCTTTTGTTTCTGCAATTTCAATTAGGGCAACAACTGACAAGCATAAAAAGAAGCAAAGCCAAGGCCATGCATCTGATAATAAACTGTCTTCGTGAACTGAGAAAAAAAGAGGTTCATCGTGAGTGCCAATTGCTTCTTGTCATTTCCAAGAGTTGAAGCAGAATAACTGTTAGAAAATTAAAAAAAAAAAAAAAAAACAATGCAAGACAATTCTGTTTTGACTTGGATCTGTGGTGATTTCCCACACCATCATCTTTTAACGCTTTTTCCTAAAATATCTGTAAGTTAACAAACATTGTTTATTTTGGAAGATCAAACTGACGCAGCAGGACTCTCTCAGAGACAAGAAAGAATGAAGACTTTGAAGAGAAAGTAACAACTAAACCAAATGTATTTTTAATTACCTTTAAATTATACTAATAACAACATTCTCAGTGGGGCAAAGAAATCAAATCCTACTTACTGTGAGATGCCTCAGCTTGGGAAAAGGTTTCCTTTCCTCATTTGTTTGGGTTTTGTCTTAGGGACTGGACTGTAGCTATATACAAATCTTACAATTTACATCCATTGTATGCAAAGGACTAGATGGTTTTATTTGCCTGTTGACTATGATTTCTCCAAGACTAGGGATGGGTTTTGCATCACTGCCATTGTTTGCTTTGTAATACCTTAGAAAAATCACCTTTCTTTCTCCAGCCCTAACTCAGAGTTTAGGAATCAGGAGTCTTAGCTCTAGGAAAACATAGCTTCTTTTTGCTTGTGGATGAAGCAGAGAGAAGTGAACTGACATTGCCAAAGTTCACATATTTACTACTGGAATCATGGATATCATCCAGCTCCTGTAAATTCCTCCTTGGAATATTATCAATAGTCAACACCAGGGAAATGTGCCATATAGTAAATGTATACTTACAGCTCTGCCTTTCCCCACCAGTCTCATAGGCGGCCATGAAATGTGCTGAAATTTGCCAAATCAAGTAATTTACATCAATTTTAAAATATAAAATCGGTCTCAAGATTTATTTAAAAAAAAACTTTATTCAGAGTTTATTATGTGTGTAGTATATGCCCATGTCTATATTAAGACATATAAAAGAACATGTAAGAATGTCTTCTAAGAGCTTACTTTGTAATGGAGAAAAGGAGGTCCATATTCCAAGGTTCAGCCCCAGAAAGAGGAGAAGCAAGAAGTACCAGAGAGGAAGGCATCTAAGGACCACAGGAGTCTGGTGATAAGACAAATCACAGCCCAGGGCTTGAGAGGAGAGTGGAAGTCAAGCACCCTGGGTGCTAACACTGAGACTTGAAATAGATCATTAACTGTTTTTCATAGAACTATTAGTGGCATCGCTATCTCCCTCCCCTTCTGTGGACAAACCCATAAAATCATGGAAAGGTACACAGCCGTAGAAGTGGAAACATAAAATTACAGCTTAACTATGTCAAATGTGGAAAAAGCCTACCGAATTATTTTACAGATGGGTCCAACCGAGTGGACTCCTATTGGCCAACTTGTATGTAGACATCTGGTGTAAAATAAAGAGGAACGTTGGGATCTGTGACTTCTATACTGTGCTACATAATTTGCTAACTTCAAGAAGTAAAATTAGATTATTAAACAATTTTTTTAAGTAAGAGTAATGTTATACTAAGAAACCAAAAACACTCTCCAAAGAGAGGTATGGAGTGAAAGAAGAAATGAAAACTACGATTACAGACTAATTAGAAAATAATGAAAATACAAACACTATTATCAAAACATGGGATATACCACAACTCCACTGTGCATCTAAAATAAATGCTTCATTTCAAACACTTTAATAATTAAGTAGTTAAAATGAAGGCCAAAAAAGTGATTATTAAATTTAAGAAGGTAAAAAATAACCATAATCTTTACAAACAAAAGCAGGGGGAAGGAAACCATAAAAATAAAGGTGGGAAAGGATGACATAGAGAAGAGAAAAAATATATTAAAATTTCTCAATAAATCCAGGAGTTGCTTCTTAGGGAAACAAAATTAGTGTATGAATATTAAGCATTAATATGTGAATCTGGTAAATTCACTAATAGAAAAGTAAACTGATAAAACTGGAGAAGAAAAAGGTAAATGCAGTGTTTAAAGAATATATAAATTCCTCTATTCATACAATGTTGATATATTTGAAAATCTAGGTCAAATTAATACATTTCTAAGAAAATTGATATTACTAAATGCAATAAAGAAAAATTTGAAAAAAATATATTTAATTGTAGCATATTTGATATACAATGTCTTATTGTTTTCAGGTATACAACATAGTGATATGACAATTGCCAGCATTATGAAATGCTGACCATGATAAGTGTAGTTACCATTGTCACTATGCAATGTTATTGCATTATTATAGACTATATTCCCTACGCTGTACTTTTCATCCCTGTGATTTTTATGGGGCAAGATTATTAAAAGTTAATGAACTATTAGTCGTTCTTCCATATCTCCCTCTTCCTCAGTGAAGGCTCCAGAGTTAGGCTATTTTGTGAGTGATTTTAAAATATATATATAATTTCACTCCAAAATGTTAGGGAATGAATCTGCAAACAAGCTAGGACTTAGGACTCTGGTTTTCCGATAATCTGCTGTCTGACTTTTCATCAAATTATGCTACTTCCCTGATCTCACTTTCTTTGCCTATAATACAAGCACTGGTTCACGTGTGCATACATGTGTGTATGTGGGTATATTTATGGCTGTGTCAGAAGAATGACTTATATGGAATGCAGCCAACTCTACTATCAACTGTGCAAACACAGAATTTGAGGGTTAGAAAGTCCCAGAATGCTTTAAAACACTCTCACAATTTATTATTAGTAACCTCCCATAATTTACTATAAACTCTTTGTATGGTCTCTGAGGTTATAACTAAGTCAATTTCTTTCCTGTTATAACCCAATCTCTTCTGTCTCATATCAACACCTCTCTCTCCTTTGGGGAAGCATTTAGGTTCAACAACTATATGTTGTAATAACAGGTGAGTCTACTTTAAATACAAAGCTGAGGCCAGAGTACGGAAATCGACATTCTGCTTGGATCCCAAAGCATCTTTAAATTAATAGAGTGTGGAAAGTTCAGCTGTAGTGCCCTGGGGAAGGGACTGAGTACGTGACTGAGGGATGTGCCAACTGACCAACTTGCCATAATATAAAAGAATCAGTCTCCAGACACTATAAAGGTCATACAGACCCCCCAAAATGCTATTTCACCACACCTTCTTTCCAAGCTAGCTGAATGACAAAAATTGAAAAAGAACGATAATACCCATTTCTGCCAAATGTATGTGGGAGACAAGCACTTAAATAACTTGCAGGTAGGTGTATGTTCAGTGCAACTGTTTTGAAGAGTAACTATGTACATCATTTTGTGTGACTCTTTACAGGATTTCTGGCTTCTTTCCTAGCAGTGAAATTGCTAGGTCAAAGGATTCTATCCCAATATTACAAATAATAGTAGCACATTAGAAAGAACCTCATGTCTGATAATGGGTGCACTGGCACACAGTTTTATATTCAATAAGTGAGTATTGTCCCTTATTAAAATAAAGAGGTAGATTTATATTTACTGACATGAAAATATGCTTAATACATACTAATATGAGGAAAGAATAAAGGATATAGGTCAAATGTGCTATGATTAAGCTAGCCCCCTATTTGTGCCTACCCATACAGAAATAAAGAAGCACGCATACACAAATATCAAAGTTTTTATCCAGGATACTGGGATTTTGGTAGATTTTATATATTTTAATTGGTTCTAATATTTAAAGAGTCAATGTTACTCTGGGAATCAGAAAAGTAATCAGAGTATTTCCATTTTGATAACAAAAATAAAATAGGCGTATCTATGATTAAGATAAAAAAAAAGATTATGCTACCCATACCTATTGATACAAGTACAGTCAGGTCCAAATTTCCTAGGAAAGCTTAATTAACAGCCAGAGACCACTGTCATTCCTCTGAAGTGTGGAATGTATCCATAATCTGACTCAAAATATGTAGCCTTAAGTTCTTATTCAACCTTTTTCTCTGGGCAGAAGTCTGCCTAGAGGGTCAGCAATCATGATTTATACGTCTCTTTCCCCAACCCTGGAACCTGGCACGGCAGCTTATACACCATTACACCCAAGTATCTGCACCCCCGTCATCATTGTCAGGCAATAGAGCTTATGACCTCTGGGCATATGTTAGTACTCCTTGTCCTAAGTCCCCAACAGCCTTAGAAATGTTTAATGTTTAGGATAGGTGTTTTTACCACCGAGTAGTACTAGGAAGTTCATGAACACACAATTACACAGAATTTAGATGCTAAACCTGAAGCTGATGTCACTTGCCTATCAACACTAAAGTCTTCCAGGAGCTCTTAGCATTGATCCTCTTTCATTCCAATGATCAATTTTGTCCTTTCCCTGGACTGGCATGGCTGATAGGAGGACTACTTCTCTGTTTTAGCTGTACAGCTGAAGAATTTCCCTGTGTAGTTAAGTTTGCTCCCCCCAAGGGACAAGCTGGATGCATCATCAGTAGGATATACTGTCTACCCTTTCCCACGGGCCCACTAGTCCTTATAGACAGCACACCCCGAACACTGGAGGGACCTTGCAATAGAATTGCTCCCTGTGTGGCACTAGAAGCCATCCTAGGTAGGTAGACTGCACTATTCTGCTTCTTCTAGTCAGTCCTAGGTTGTTCATTTATGATTTCAAGAATTACCCTAATCTGCATCTGTGGAAACCATTAAAATCTGCACTAGGAATCTTTAGGCTCCACCACCTAATTCCTGTCCCTCCAACCAACTTTAAACATTCCATGCACTCCGTTATTTACCTTCATGGTACTTGTACCCTTCCTGTCTTCCTGTTCCCTCAGATGCTTTGGACGAAATATATGCCTGACTTCCAGGTCAGCTTTTCCCTGAGAGGCGCACCTCAGCTAATCATCCAACATCCACTACACAAGCAGTATCTTGCCCTCTCCACTCCCTCTCCTCCTAGAGTGTAGGATCCTAGCCCCCTTGGTGTTTGGGAAGAAGGCTCTGGCACAACCATTTGAAAATCCACAGACCACACAGACTTTGAGGGCTGCATTCAATTTTATGCTGGCTGCATGGCTGCCTTGCTTGCCCTCAATCCATAGCTCTCATGCTGAGGACCCTTGCTGACTTCACTGAGGTGAAAAGAATGTATTTCCTTTGGTCATAAGTCATCATCTTTTCCGTGCAAAGTGGCTATAGGTAGAGAGTAGAAGAATATAAAGTGTGGCATGAGCGGGAGAAAGAAAATATACTCAGGAATAGAAATTGAAATAGAGAAGTGCAGACTCACACATGTACATACAGAGAGGGGGATTCTTTGCTCCCAGACCATAGCATCATATCAACACTGAAATCCACATGCCCATGTCCCTACTTCACCTCTGCCAAGAACACATAGATATGCCTTTTCTACCAACTACGTGCTACTGTATAAATGGGGGTGGGGGGGAGGGTGTGCTGTTCTATCCCGGTTAATAGTTTAATCCCTTTACCACACAACCTTCCTGGGATTTTCATGCATCCTCGAAATATTTAATTTTCAAAATTACTTCCTATTCCCAATTGGTTTCTGTATCTCTCTCACTTATTACCTCCAGTGGACATTCCCTTCCCTCTTATCTGTGAAATCCAGTCCCCTTTGCTTGTTATCTCTCCACACACACACATACATATGTGTGTGTGTGTGTGTGTGTGTGTGTGTGTATATATATATGTGTGTGTGTGTGTGTGTATATATGTACAGGTATCACACAATACATGTACAGGTATCACTACGATATGATTGCTGATTTGCAGGGAGTTAAGTCTCCAGAGCTCAGCACAATGGGGAGGAAACCAAATTGCATATCATGGCAGGAAAAATGACTTTAAAAACTTTTTAGCAATTTTCACTCATAACTACTTACTGGCATTTTTTTTCCTAGCCAAACCATTCTGCTTTAACAAAGTAAAACAGCTTTGCTAAATAAATAGTGCAGAACAATTCTGTTCTCTGTGGCCTCTGCCTGCAAACATAGATCTGACCCTGCTCTCCTTTACATATGCAAAGTCTGCAACTGGTGGAGGTGTAGGGATGACGTTGAGGACTGGGCTCTGGATGCCAGGAGTCTGGTTTTCTACAGTGTGAAACTGGGGTAGGCTACTACACAACTCTGTGCCACAGTCTCTTTACATATAAAATGCAGCTAAGGAGATAATACAAAAGGACATCAAAGAATATGATATTGAGCCATGGGGGTTGCGTGAGGCACACATGAAATGATGACCCAGGAAAGGTGCTCATCACGTGCCTGGCACAGAGTAAACCCTTTTTAGTGTTTGCCCTAGACAGAGGGCCATGCACAACTTTGCTTCCTAACTCGTCCTAACAGTCACTGCACGGAGCATAGAGGGTGGGGATGTATTACTACCAAGGACGTCAGTTATGACAACTATCTCCTGTTGGAAGGCAGAGGAAGCTATAGTAAGTTGTTTTTTAACTGCACGGTTTTTCTGTGCTTAACCTTTTCAATGATTAGTATCTGCTAGAATATACATATGCACATAAAGAAGGCATGACTGGAGCAGCATTGCCCAATCCAGGGTCATTCATGTGCCACCACGATTCTACCTAATCACTGGACCACCACATGTGCTATCCTTCACTCCACTTTTGTTTTTTCTTCTTTCAATTAACTCAACTATTTTTCTTAGCCTGATCTAAGATAACAACCATTACATCATAGGTCCGATGTGCTGTTGATCACTGACTACTATTCATAAAATAAGTAGCAATGACTAACATCTTAAATATGTCTATCCACGTCCCGACTATGATAAGTGTCTGCATTTGGAAGCAGCTTGATTACTGCACCCCAATATTGTTTGGTCTATGCCTATTGTGTGCGCTTGGATAAATCATTTAAACTCTCTGAACCCCACTTGCTTCATTTGGTCCCGTTCACAGATCTCTTGTAAAGGTTAAGGGAGAAAATGTATGTGAAAGGGTTTTATAAACTGTAAAGCACTGGGCAAGTACATGGTGTTTTCAGTTGATACCAAGAACTTTTTGTTGTTATTGATGATGTCTGTAGATTAGTTTTGAAAAGCAACAAGGTGGCTTTTCAAAGAAAAGAGAGCTTCTTTTATCAATAAGCTACCTGGTTGATGTGTCACTCGGGATTCCACAAATGACTACAATCCCAGCCAGTAGCACATTGGGATTCCCTACTGCGGTAACCGATTATTGACATCACCCTTGGAGCCCAGTAATGAGAACAAAACCTACATATGTCCTTTTTGCTTTTTCTTCTCTTGACATTTTTTTTTTTAAAGTCACAAAGTCTCGGCCCAATTCTCTACAGATTAACTTCAGGACATCCATATCAGGAAGTCAGGATCCTGACCTCAGTATCAGGTAGCATGGTCCCCAAGGTTGGAAGACCTGACCCCAAAAGCACTGTCAGTATCTGCAGTCATAGTAAAGCTCTTTACATTTCTCTGCCAATCCAAGAACTCCTGGGCTTTGCACATTTTTCTAGGACAGTGGTTCTCAATCTCAGTTGCACCTTATAAATCGTATGGGGAAATTTTTTAAAGTACTGGTCTGAGTGCCAGCCCAAACCAATTTAATTAGAATCTCTTGGTGGATGCAGGGGCTTTGGCATCCATTTACATTAAAAGTTCCTTAGGAAGACTCCTCAGGGACCACTGCTTTAGGTTAACCATGGCCAGAAAGTAAGGCTGCACCTACCGAGCATGGAGAGAAGTAGGAATGAAGTGCAATCAATGTGTTTAAAGTAGCAAAATCCTATAAGTCAGAATAACCAAACAAGAATAAAACAAAAACAAGTAAAACGCAACACCAATGGCACCTGCCAGTCTACCCATGCCACTTTTTCTCATGAGATGACATTTTCTTTCTTGCACAAGAAGATCTTGTCAAATTGTAGATGCCTGGTACTTACCCCTGACCTAGAGGAATCAGAATGTCTGGGGGCCAGAGAATTTGCATCTCAGTGGGTTCCCCAGAGCCTCTAAGTCCACAAAAGATAGAACCATTGCACTCTATGTGATTACATGAGAGAACTGAGCAATCCCTGCTAGGTAGCACAATCCTGGTTCCCCACTCTGGTTGCATAAGGAGAACCAAACTCTTTGAGCTTTAAAATCTAGACACCCAGATTCAACTCCAGGCATCCAGATGTGGGAGCTGAACTGCTGAAGTTTTTAAAGATTCATATGGGATTCTGATAGGCAGTTGAATTATGAGCCTCTTCTGTGGTGGCAACACCACTGGGCAGTGAAAAAAAAAATTGCAGGGACTACATTGCCAAAATGTTTTCCCTTTGGCCAGGTGTCATTACCCAAACACACTTCTCTATGTCAATTCTCTTTATTTTTATTTTTTTAAATTTTTTTTCAACGTTTATTTATTTTTGGGACAGAGAGAGACAGAGCACGAACGGGGGAGGGGCAGAGAGAGAGGAAGACACAGAATCGGAAACAGGCTCCAGGCTCTGAGCCATCAGCCCAGAGCCTGACGCGGGGCTCGAACTCACGGATCGCGAGATCGTGACCTGGCTGAAGTCGGACGCCTAACCGACTGCGCCACCCAGGCGCCCCTGTCAATTCTCTTTAGAATGAGAAAATGAAAATCTCCTTCCTGTCAATTTGCCTTTTGCACAGAAGGGAATCCAGATTTAGAAAGTGTTTAAAGCAGTGAGCACTCCCAATGTCCATTACTCAATGCTGGAACCAGAGGCTCCCCAGGCATTATTAAACAAATTGATGAACACTGTGGCTGGATATAGAGGGAAGGACAATGCTGCTGGAACTGAAATACATTGATTCTTCTTCTAAATGTCTTGTAAGGAGAGACCCAGGAACTGACTTCCTGGATTTTCATGCAGAGGCTATAGTTATTTACATCTGAAAAGTCCAGTTATGCTGGCCACTGGGGATTCTGAGAATGAGCACAGGATGAAATGCAACTTAATTCTGTCTACTGGAGAGGGGTTTCACAGCTCACCCCACTGGGACTGTGCATGGTGAGGCAGTTATTATGGCCTGAACAAATGAAGACCCAAGCCAATTACTGCTTCAACCGCCTGGTTTACTTCTCAGTAGGACTTGGAGGCATACGAGATGGAGTTCTGGTTCTTGTCTGAGTTCTTGGCTTAACACAGAAGGATAATTCATCCTGGACATCTTGAAGGCAGGGTGAAGACCCCAAAACAGGCCACCTCCATTCCTACTCAGTAGAAGGCTACTGGAACCGGGCATTTGAGGGACAGAAGCCTAAGGAATGTCCATGTGTCCAAACCATATTCTGTTAGGTGACAAATGGGAAAAAGAAGAACCACCTGGCACTCCCAGAGAAAAGGTAATGAAGAGTCTCTGCTTTGCCTGTAAGTCCCCCTCCCAAACTGAACAAACCAACAGGCACTGGAGTCAAGGGGAAGACAGCAATGAATTCCCTGTCTCTCCCAAGTTTGTGATTGGTTTCAAAACACTGTCATCAATCATCCTAATAAGCACTTAAAAAGCAAATCAAAGGCTATTAAAACACTTTTGACATTGAGCTTGCTTCCTCAAGCAAACCATAAATGCCCAGAATTTACAACATTTGCTGGGAGGAGGGAGGAGGACCTTGGGTTTTAAAACAAATTTATTAGCTTGTTTCTTACAGTGTTTTCCCCCCTTTCTCCCCTTGGGACAGTAATAAACTAAAATTGCTGAATGCCATAACGGACTGCTAAATGTGTAGCTAAGGTTCATATCATTATCTAAGCTATTCTGGGTTTCAGTGGGGTGATTTATAAGTATATGCCAGCAAAAAGTAACAAAACACTTTCTCCTCAACCAAAGGGGCCTAGGGCTATTTGATCAACGTCTACACTCCAAGTGCAGGGCAGTGAAATAATACTCTGTGTTACTCTCCTTCACAACCAGAATTCCTGGGGAGAGCGCAACAGGGCAGTGAAATCAACTGAAATGGCAGCCACCCTACGTCCTTAATACGTAGGATGAACTTGGGAAAAAGCCATTTATCCTCCCTGGACCTTAATTTCTTCAACCCCAAAAGGCAAGGATGGGTTTTGATAACTCTGAAGATCCCTTTCCAAAAGACAGTCCTGCCATCCAATTAGCTCATTAGCCAGTACAGCATTAATCAGCTATTTCGGGGCTTATATGAATGGCTAATGCGAGACTCCATTCCCTTCTATCCAAATCATGCCGGGTGGAAGTGTTCCCCCCCTTCCCACTGGCATACCTGATTGCTAACCCTTCTCCTTCTTTCTCCCCTAAGCATGTGTTCAATGACTGATCTTGGATTTAAACTCTCTTTGGCTCCTTGATTTGCTTCTGATCAGCAATACTGTCAGCTGGAAGGGGTAGGCTGCCCCCATTTTCAAGCCTGCAGGTCAAAGGAGATGGAACTGTGAGGGTGGGGTGGAGGGGTGGGGCAAGGGACCAGCCTCTCCAGAGGAAGGAGTGTCAGCTTTTAAGGAAGCAGGAGCAGGGTGGTTGCTTATCTGCAGCCCAGACCTCTTCTCTGAATTCCAGACCTGCATGCGAGAACTCCTCTAGGATACCTCAAACATACCCCAAATGCAACTTTTCTAAAATTGAACCTGTGATCTTCTTCCCCAATATGGATCCTGTTGCAAGCCTCCCTCCCTCAGTGAATGGTACCATTATCTATGCCATTAGGCAATTCAGTCACCTCGCCTTCATTCTTGACACTCTCATCTCCTTCAATGGCTTTATGCCCAAATCTTGGATTTTGGCTCCCAACACCTGCTGAGCATTTCTAGAATGTTAACAAACCAGCGCATGTTCCCACTGTCAAGACCTTAACCAAGATGCGCTATCCCTCTCCTGGTTCTCTGCAGTATCTTCCTACATGATTTGACAGCACTTTCTCCTGGATCTTCCAAAATGCAAAGTTGCCCATTTCTCCCCATTCCCACCCACATCTGTGCCATCTTCCCCCCAGCCTTCCCTACCAGTGGGTCTCCACCCATACTCTACTTCCCATACCCTTCCCTTCCAATCACACTGGAGTTCCTTGAGTTCTTCTTGTGGGCCATGACTCCTCCCTCCACATGTCAGTGCCCTGGCTGAGGTGTTTCCTCTTTGCCTTTCCACCCCACTTCATTGGCCAACATCTATATGCTTCCTGGTTGCCACTTTCTCAGAACAGTCTTTCCTGTCACTGCTGTCTAGCTAGAATCCTCTAGGTATTGGTGTGTATGAGGACAAATTTCCATTCATTTCAGTACTTAACTCTGTGAAGAGTAACTTTCATTATTTTAGTGGAATCTCTTGTGCTTAATTGTAAATTTCCTGAGAGCTGAAAACCACTTCTGATTTTGCTCACCAAAATGTTCTCAGGGTCTAGCGCATCAGACACTCGAACACATTTATTGAACAAAGTGGGTAGCTGCTGATAGCAATGCATTTTATATTTTTCCATCCCACCATCAGCCAATTCCAGGCCCACACACTTGCTTCTTTGAATTATATGACTTTTCCCTGCTAGAGTGGTCTTCCACATAAAGTTGCCTGTGTCAATCCCTTTACAAACAAGGGTCTACTTTCCCAAATTTTTCTTTTTCTTTTCTTTTTTTTTTTCAATCACTCACATACAATGTCACCAAAGAAAGGGCCCCATTTAAAAAACCCTCTAATAAGGGGCTCCTGTCTGACTTTGGTTAGATGCTCAACTTCAATTCAGGTCATGATCTCTTGGTTCATGAGTTCAAGCCCCTTAAGCACAGAGCCTGCTTAAGACCCTCTGTCTCCCTCTGCCCCTCCCCTGCTCTCAGTCTCTCTCTCTCTCTCTCAAAAATAAACACTAAAAATATATAAAAATAAAAAAACCACTCTGATTGAAAGTCAAAGTTCATATCTTTTTTGTTCTACTTTATTCCAAGAAGGCCAGACTGTTTGTTTTCTCTTTATAAACCATTTTTATTTCTCTCTCCAAACCATTGCCTGCGGATCCCTCTCTCCCGCCTACTAAGTTGCTATTTTCTCCTCCAGATCTTCCCTGCTGACTCTTACCTGTATTTATTTCTCTCTTCCTTGAATTATTACCAGGTTAATTGACCTGACTGCACCCCATCTATACGTTTTGGCACACCCAAACTACCCGAATTACTTACAACTACAAGCTTTTTTCTGCCTTGGGACCTGGGGCCACTTGGCTTTCACCGCCTGCTGCCCTCACCCCCTTCACTTCTCACCTGGCCAACTCTTTCTCACCTGAAATACCATGTTCTCAGGGAAGTTCTCCCTGATCACGCAATCTAACCTTCTTGTTATTCTAAGGACAACATGGATTTCCCTTCCAATTATGGCTTATCTCATGATACAGTGAATTGTAGGTTTTCCTTTACAACATGTGTCCTCAGTACATTCTACACTTTGTCAGTGCAGATGCTACCATGACTACTAGTGATGCAAAAACCTTGCAGACTCCCTGGCATGTAGTAAGTGCTCAGCAAATATTTCAGAATGTAGAAGTATTTCAACTAATGAACATAGTGTTCTGGTCTCTGAATTAGTTCTCTAAATCTATTGAGGGCAGCAATCCTATTTCTTCCTTGTTTTGTATCCCCCATGGTGCTAAATCCACAGGAAGGTTAGGCCAGGGTTTGTCATCTCCGGCACTGTTGGTATTTTGGACCCAGTGATCCTTTGTCAAGAGGAGCTGTCCCGGGTACTGCAGGATGTTTAGCAGCATCCCCAGCCTCCCAAGGACTAGATGCTAGTAGCAACCCCCACCCTCAGCCATAACAAACAAAAATGCCTGCAGACATTGCCAAATATCATGTGTGGGAAACATTCACCCCTCAATAACCCACTGAAAACCACTGGATTAAGTGTTTAATTCAATCAGTGTTGATTAATGGATTGCAAACCAGCCTGACAATCTCTAGGTTCTTAAGAGTCCCTCAAATTCTGGGAGGAATGGTTCCACTCGAGCCAAGGAACACAACAAATGTCTAAAAATACCTGACAGCTTCTATGAGTGGTGTTCACTTCAAGGGCTAGAAACTGCAGCCAAATTGGCTGGAGGCCTATGCTAACTTCTTCCTTAGTAATTGTTTTCTCAATAGATACAGCTCATTTTGAACATCCTCGGATCACTAGGTGGATTTATATCTTGTTTACTATTCCCTGAACTCACCAATTAAGTTTTCATCATTGTAACTACCTTTTGTATTTTTTATCTTCCTGTCGACTACAGCCTCCTGAGAGGTAAGAATCTGCACCTGGTTTATTACAGTGTCTTCTGCCACACACAAGAGCACCTGAGCAAAGTGACTTCTTAATAATCAAGATATGGTTGAACTTTGCCATTTGCTGTGTATTCACACACACATTACCTCCTCAAACAGAGAGACACAGAGAGACACCCGGAGAGAGGGAGATATGGAGAGAGACAGAGACAGACGGAAATGAATGGTGTATTCAGTGGCCTCAAATCTGTGATCAGGACTGAAAAACAAGTAATTAATTACTCCTTACCAGAAGTTTCAACATCTGGGCTCAGAGGCAGAGAGAGGAAGAGGCAGGGCTGAAAAGTTTTATAGTTAATTTTAGTGGTAAATGAAAAGAAGTGACAGGAGCTTTCATAACGACTACCTTGGAAGTTGTATAATATAGTGTGTATTCTATGGCCTTTTGTAATATTGACCACTTAAACACCTCTTTATAAAGAGCGGCTGGAAAGGGAGCAATGCTCTTTTCATGGGGAAGGGTTAAATACCTGCTAAATCTCGTGCGGTAAATACTAGAATGAGGCATTTCAGTCAAGGTCTCCTGATTTTAAATCTCATACACTTTCTAACCCAATCCCATGGACTCTTACGAGGAACACACCTAGTTTCACTGACTCTTCATACAGTATCGTGACAGTTGTGGTCATTTTTTCCCCTATTACCTTGAACGTGGTCTGCCTGGGTAAAGAATATCTGCCAGGACCTCTAACCAGGGGCAGGTACAGATTCCTGGAAAGATGTGCATTGTTTCATAATTTCATACCTCCGTTTGAGTGCCTTGGCTGGATTCTGATGGCTGTGTGTGTGTGACCCATAATATCATTGAGCATGAAGTGAATAAAAAGTAAATTCTCTAAGCTACTTGATTCAGGGAATGCTTAATGGCGTTACATAGTAAATGTCATGATGCTGCACAAAAGCAGGGTAAGATTTTAGCTCTGACTTCTAGCAAAAATAAGAAAGGAAGAAAAGAAAAAAAAAGAAAAGAAAAGAAAAGAAAAGAGAAGGAAAAAGAAAAGAAAAGGAGGGAGAAAGGAAGGACCTCTTTTTTCTATAAATTAGGAGCAGAATATGTATAGAATGACCACATATGTACCGGCTTGCTCAGGATAATCCCAATTTATTCCTGTTGTCTCAACATGATTATTCCTAGCATCCCCTCTCAAAAGGATTACAGTTTGAAAAGTTAATTGTATAATCTTGCTAAATTGCACATTGTCCAGGTTCACAATGTATGTGACTAGGTTAGTACATTAAGTTTCATGTATAATCACATTTAAAATAGTTGAATACTTCCTCCCACAGGTTGTTCATGATATTAGATAGGTTTAGGGACTAGGTGACAAGTTCCTCCCTTCTCTTCAGAGGCTACAATATCACTTCCCACGAGAGGAATTTTACACTCCCACCACTGGACACCAGAGAGCAATGGCCAATGCAAAGAAAAAGGCAGACACTAAGCATGAAATAAAGCGACCCAGCCACCCACTGGGACCCAGGGCCAACTTCCATATTCAAATCTACAGGTAACACCTGTAACCAGAGTGTTAAACGCACATGACTTCTGACTTAAAATATGGTTTTGTTTCTTTCTCTTCTTAAAATTTATTCTTTGCACAATGTTTCCTGGATGAAACCCCTGGCAAACCCCTGAGCTTTCTGTTTATTTTAATATAACAGCCCCAAAGTCAATGTAATGCCACATACTGCATTAATTCAGTAAACTGTCCAGTTGAAGTTAGTAATCCAAAAGCTGTGTCTGACTGCATTAAATCTTCCCCCTTCTCTCTCCCTACTCCCTACCTTCCTACCTCCCACACCTGCTTTCCAGTCCCCATTACTCCCACCTTGACTCCCCCCATGCCTTCCAGCCTGAAGCCTGCACTGTGGGAGGGAGGCCTTCTGCTCTCTGAGCACTCTAACCAAGCCTGCTGAATTCTCTACATGCTGCCTTGTTCCAGAAGGGCAGGAGAGGAGGCAGGGCAGTAATAAGGGTCATTCTTACTTCTGGCTGGTTCAGCAGTCTGGGCAGAGAGGACGGTAAAACTGACTCTTTGGTGAGGTCTTCAGAGCCCTCTGCCATCCCTGCCTCCTATGTTCCCGGGGCCTGGACAGTTGTATCTCCAGTCTAAGTAATAACTGGGGACCGTATCCCAAGCTGGTGGTCACCTGGAAGCCCCCCTTTCCACTGTGAGGTCTCCTGGCCTCATCAGACAGGTCTGCTGAACAAGACCCAAGAGGACACCAGCGATACTCTCTCCAGCCTGGTCTTTGCTAAACACTCCCACTTCCCAGACCCAGGGCACCAAAGCAGCAGCCCCTTCTATGACCCATCATAGAGCAGGTGGTTGGCTCCTGCCTCTTGCTTTAGATTTGCCAGGCAGGAGTCCCACCCCAATCCACAAACCATTTGTTTCAGTTAAGAGTCAGGTGCTAGTCTTTGTATCGCCAAATTTGGGGAGACAGAGAGGAAGCTCTCTTGAAGCCCGTTTCTTCATCACCATGTGATGGTGATAAGAAATAGCTCAGTGCTCTGATAACTCCTTTTCAAGAAACCTTCTTCATCTAGCTCCTCACACGTAAGTCCTACTGAATGCCTCTGCCTCCTGATCCCTACCAGGCTCAAGTGATGTAACAGGCACCAACCTCCTGAAATTG
The DNA here is from genome assembly GCF_014898765.1 of Herpailurus yagouaroundi. NCBI lineage: Eukaryota > Metazoa > Chordata > Mammalia > Carnivora > Felidae > Herpailurus > Herpailurus yagouaroundi. Next base: position 45,416,569 of record NW_024412404.1, read on the forward strand.
GGAAGAGAGGGCTCAGAGTATACTCTGGCTCTCTTTGTAATGGTACCCACCTTACAACATACTCTCACCCTCCTGACATATTTGTGTATCTTCTATCCGACTCATCTACTTGACCGAAGGGTGTGAATGTAGAAACAGGTTACAACAACCATTTAACTTATAAGTCAGAATACGGTAGGGAAGGCAGGGGTTGAGGAGAGAGGGGAGTGTTCACCTCACAGTTAACCTTGGAATTGTAATGCCTGCCTATCACACTGGCACCTCAGTAGAAAGTGTACAGATTCATTGGAAGCTATAAACCTTCTGTGAGTATTAACATTAAGGGTCTAGTGCCTAGAAACACAAAACCAGGTTAGCAGGCTGACATCCCGCCTCCATCCATTACAAATTCAATCTGAACAGTGCTTATTTCTTTTCTTGTTGCCTGGGCTTTCCGAAAAGCTCTCTCTAGGGTCCTTCTTCATACGAGCCAAGCACCTTACTCCCACAAGGGAAATCTAAGAAATTGCTTTCCTGTGTGCTCTTATATGGAGTTGAGAAATCCCCTCTGATCTGTTGAACTTTTGAAGTCCCAGAAGCAGAAAACACTAAGAAATATATAATAAGGTCAAGAATCTGAAAATGCCATTTGTAAATGGACAGTCATATTGAGTAGACAGGTCTCCTCAGGTGGTAAACATTAGGGCTTAAGAAAGAATGAAAGGGATAAGTTACTTTGGGCACTTAATTTTGTTCCAAGGACAAAGTTTTGATTTCCTTTATATAGGTTCCATGTATCACGGGCTCAAAATGCAACCACCACTGGGCGCTAATACAGAACCTCAACAGAATAAGAAATTGTAGGATTGCCTCACAAAGGACAGGAAAGATGAGACTACTTGGTTTCAACTGCACATGACGACTCCAGCAGCTTCTGTTACCTGGGCAGACCCATAATTCCCCTCTGAAGGGCTTATAAGAGTAAACAAACACCACAAATGGATAAAAATGTTGATCAGAAAGTCAAAGAATTGGGACCATCAAGTAATAGAATTTGTCAAAGGGGTTTTTAGGTGTTTTTCTTATTGGCTTTATTTCATTTAAAGTAATTTTATATTCACAGAAAAATTAAGTGGAAAGTATGAGTTCCTATATCCTGGCACCCAACACAGTCTTCCACACTATGAACATTTGCACCCAATGTGTAAATTTGCTATAATGGATAATCCTACATTGGCACCTTATCATCTCTCAAAGTCCATAGTTTATAGTAGGGTTCACTCTTGGTATTGTACATTCTACAGGTTTTGGTGTATATAATGACATGTATCTACCATTATGGCATCTCATAGTATAGTTTCACTGCTCTAAATATCCCATTTCATTCCTCATCTTCTCCCAAAATGCTGGTAATCACTGTTCCTTTTATAGTCTCAATAGTTTTACCCTCTCCAGAGTGGCATATAATTGGAACCATGTAGCCTCTTCAGATTGGCTACTTTTACTTTGAAGTATGTACTCATGGTCTCTCCATGCCTTTTCATGGCTTGGTAGCTCATGTCTTTTCAGAGTTGAATAATACTCCATTGTCTGAATATACCACAGTTTATTAATCCATTTACCCACTAAAGGACATGTTGATTGCCTTCCAGTCTTGGCAATTATGAATGAAACCGCTGTAAACATCCATGTGCAGGTATTTTATGTAAACATAAGTTCTCAACTTATCTGAGTAAATACCAAGTAGCAAGACTGGTGGGTCATATGGCAAGATTATGTGTACTTTTGTAAACACCTGCCACACCATCTTCCAAAGTGGCTGTGCCATTTTGCATTTCCAACAGCAATTAATGAGAGTTTTGTCACTCCACACCCTCCCTAGCATTTAGTTTTGCCAGTGTTTCACCCACTCTGAAAAGTGTGCCATGGAATACTGTTGTTTTTATCTGCAGTTTCCTTATAATTGATGATGTAGAGCATCATTTCATATGGCTTCTTTGGTGAGATGTCTGCATACATTCCTTGGTGAGGTGCCTGTTCATATCTTTTACCCATTTTTAAGTGGGTTCTTATTGTTGAGTTTTAAATGTGCTTTGGAAATTCTGGATAACACACCTCTACCAAATGTGTCTTTTGCGAACATTTTCTCTCAGTCTGGTGGCTTGTCTTCTCTTTATTATGAAAAAAATCTTTTAAAGTGATCATCTACTTTTTCATTAAAATCATTGGTTATAGTGAGAAATGCATGATGACAGAGATGCCCGATAAACTGCTCAATGATGGAAAGGGATCTTTAAGCCTATTGGATACAATAAAACTGCCTGATATGGTAAAAAAATAAAATCAAAACAAAGAAACAAAGGCTCTGACATTTGTTAATATTATGAAAATTACAGAAATTTCACTAAATATCCATATAGAGATAGAGATATAGATAATATGTACACTGTAGACGTATATGTAGGAGCTAGTCCAAAGGTATGCAAAAGGCAAAAGAGAAATTTGAAAAGAAAGTATAAGAAGATGACAATGAGTGGCATGGAAGGATCTTGTTAAAACAGTTGACCATCATCCTTTCACTTCTGCCAATGTTAATACTGCGGCTGGATATCCCCTGGAGTGAATAGGAATCCTCCACCCATTAAATTTTACTTTTTACAAAGTGAAACAAGCCATACAGAGAAAGACAGATACCATATGGTTTCACTCTTATGTGGATCCTGAGAAACTTAACAGAAACCCATGGGGGAGGGGAAGGAAAAAAAAAGAGGTTAGAGTGGAAGAGAGCCAAAGCATAAGAGGCTCTTAAAAACTGAGAACAAACTGAGGGTTGATGGGGGGTGGGAGGGAGAGGAAGGTGGGTGATGGGTATTGAGGAGGGCACCTTTTGGGACGAGCACTGGGTGTTGTATGGAAACCAATTTGACAATAAACGTCATATATTGAAAAAAAGTTTTACTTTTTACATTTAAGTACATTTTATTCTGTTTTGTTTTCATTTCAAGGTAACATGGTTATAATGTGAATTCACTCTTTCTACAAAGACAGACCAGCCAAATGTATTTCTTGTGTAACTTTTATAAGTATCTTGAGTTTTATAAATCTTTGTTCTGCTTTCAACAAACTTTGGATGTTCTGATCTATGCAAAATGATAATTATTTTGCTCACTCAATAGATATACTAGAGAAATACACACATACTTTTCCAAAACATATCTACTTCAAAAGTTATTTTAAAATTATATTTTTACTCTTCAATTCTATATTATGCATCGTGTCATACACATTAAAAATATCCTTTTGCAACCATTGAGACCTTGCAAATTAAAATATCAAAACTCTGGCAGAATGGCTAATTTGAAGCAGGAAAAGCCTCATAATCCTTGACAAGTGATTGTCTTCTCTAAGGTTTTCTGCCCTATCTCACAAAGGTCCCTTCCCCAATCCTTTCTTGCTCTGTAGTCAGAGCAGCCTCAAAAATCCCCCAAGGCTTATTGCTGGCCACTACTCATGCTACACACTCTGCATGACTCATTTTCCACAAGACACAGCATTCACTATCTGCTTTTGGACTCCTGGATGGGACCACCACCGCACTTAACTGGCTGTCCCTGCAGCAGAAACTGAACACCCGAATTACACAAGCTCCCTGCTTAGCATGAAATTGACTTGAAATACAGGTACTCATAAGCAGCCCCTCTTGCTGGCCTCAAGCTCATTTCCTAATGCGTAACTGGCTGAGACCCCAGGACAAGAGTCAGGGTCTTTCCAACCCTAAATAGCAATCTACCCCCACTTCACTGTCCCCCCCATCAAAAATTGCTTGAGAGAAGAAGAATGTCTCGGTTCAATTAGTGTTCCCTTTTGTCTGGATAACCTGAAATTTGTTCATGTAGCATTTCACATATAATTGCTTCAAGTCTATTTCTCTATTTTTATGATCAAATTGTTCCTTCCCAGTGAAACGACACAATACAAAACAGTCGCCCTATATCTTTGGGAGTAATACTAGAGCCGAAGGGACATCATGTTCTAGGGAGTAGTAAAGCCAATGACTCTGTTAAGATTTCCTTGATGATGGGAAAGAGAAGCAATTACAGGTATATCAGGCTCTCTAAATAGTTGTGTTCCTGGAAATCTGTGCACAAACCTAATGTTTTATATAAAGACATAACCAGATCTCTGCTGTTAAAAATATTCTAAAATAAAACACTTTACAAGTAAAAAATGACTTAAAAAAAGGTATCTTTTTTTTTTCTGTTGATATCTTGAGGCTGGTATTGGATATTGTCCATCTATGGAGGTCACAGGATTAGATACAGGGAAAGAAAATACATTTAGTCCCAGTTACAGCATATAGTTATATGTATACTAAGAATTATATTCACCACAGCATTCTTCATAATAATGAAAAAATATTAACAATGTAAATGTTAATCAGGGGATTTAACATTTTTAAGTTAAAAATATTAAAGCAGATCTACATAATGAGCTATTACATTGCCATTAAAAACATGTATTTTTTTAAATAATGTGTTTGCCTTGAATAAACAACTGGAAAGTCAAAGAGAACTGCATGTTAATCCTGGCTTGCCTCCTGGTCTGACATCTAATAATGAATAGTCACTTTGTCTTTCTGAGCCTCAATTACTTCATCTGAAAGGTGGGGATTAAAAGAAACAATCCTGAGTAGACTGTTTTGGGACTTAATGGGGATGATACATGGGAAGTGTTCAATGAATGATAAAGTCACATTTTACTGAGCACTCACTATTCTTGTAATATCAAACCATTTGTAGTTCAAAAATGGTCAAAAAATCACAATCCCATGTGGTTAAAACCAAAAAGAATACTAGAGAAGAAGACACAATACAAAAGTAGACTGAAATCTCAGATACGCAGAAGTATAAAGAGGCACACATCCAACAGTTCACTCTGAAGCAGAAGAATTATTAAATAGTGTTACTGATATTAAAATGATATTAGATCAAGGGTCTTAAACTACAGCCATCCTTCCCATCAAGAGACAGTGACTAATGCTTACGTCAGTGATAACATGCATGTATCTATGCTGGTACCAGGAAGAGAACATAAAAGAAAAATAATATATTTATAGGGTTGTAGCCAGGGTTCTTCTGAGCTAGGTACATAGACCAGAGAGAGACAACAGAGCAGGGAGGGTGGGCAGGCTCCTGTCCTGGCTATGCCCTGGGCTCACAGAAACAGTGGCCCCATCTGACTATGTGATCTGGCATTTCAAGTGATTGTGGGCAGAAGTAATCCATTCTTCCGGGAGAAGGTGAAGAGAAGTCAGAAAAGGGAGACGGCGAAGAGGAGGAGCTTCTGCCTACCCACCTCCACGTCTACTTTTTCTTCTGCCTTTTTTCTAACCAAATAAACGCTATATTTTTAAATGTTTTTCTACAGTGATTGTGATTGCATGTATGTGTAATTTTATAGGAAAAAAAAGAAAATTTTCTTTTACTTGCAATTATATCCAATTAGAGAATACTATTAAAGTACACTGATGACAAAAAATAAAAAAAATAAATAAAATAATAAAGTATACTGATGATGAGAAGCATTAAAACATCCACAGGAAAGATAGACACTCTCCCAGGTGAGATTATCAATGGCTCCTTCTGTGCTGCTTTGTCTCCATGAATATGCTTTAGTGGTTAAGAACCGCTTCATGTTCAAGGGTGGCTTAGCCTTAGAGGACAGACTTAGAAGGGGATTACGATTATATCAAAGATCAGAAGAGAATGAATTTTTTCAGAACAAAAGACTTCTAAAATCTTCTAAAATTTCTCAGCCTTTTTACATCTCCTTTCCACTATATGTTATATGGAGATCTTCTTGTAACAGTTAATAGAAAAATTCAAATCGTAAACAAAGGAAAGAAAAAAAAGATTTGGGATAATTGAATAGAAAAATATGTGAATTGTCCCATTACAGAAAACTAAGATCCCCAGAGATATGGACTGTACTTACTTTCCATCCCTATTAAAATGGCCTTTTTTGTAAAGAAAAGGCACTATTTCCTTCTTCCTCTTTCCCTGTCTCTAATAATGAAGCCGCATCAAGACAGATCAGAGCCCTCATCAGCTTCTGGAAAAGTAAATCACTGAAGAAAGGCTATTTTGCAGTCTTTCTGGTTCATTTTCCCTCCATTGTTTTAGTATCCTGAGTGCATGGAAAATCAAACTTTGTCACTCAAAGTGCTGTCCTTGGCTGAATTTTGGAGCAGTCAGCAAGGTTTCTACAATAAACGAATGACCACACACACTTGTGAAGGTATATGCGCACGCGCGTGCGCGCGCACACACACACACACACACACACACACACACACACACACACACATATACACCAGAATAATCAGAACCCTCCGTTGCTGATATTCCAGCCAGAAGGATGAAAATAAATGGTGTACAGTCATTAAAACTCCCAAACCAATAATTTTGAGTATGGTGTCAAATGAATGATGGTTAAGCGAAAAGAAGTCGAAGGGTTCCCTCTGCTTAAACAAATGAATTAATTAAAGGGTTAAGACCAAATGGTTAGAAAATCATCACAAAAGGTCACTCTTAACAGAGTCATTATGCTTAGAGTAAACATTTATCAGCTTATCCTGCAAAATAAGTGTCAGGGCTGCTGTATGTTTGAATACAAATTATTTACAGAACCCTCTGCTAGCCTTGCCTCATTTTGCCTCTGGGAATATGCAGAAGCTGGCCTGTGTAGGTTTATGCATGTATGTGCACACTTGTGCATCTCATTAAAAATTACCGTCTTTGCATGAAAGAGAATGGCCAGCTCCAAGGCCATAGACAAGAGAGCTCTACTGATGGTATCAGTACTTAGATCAAGTGTGTCTTGTTTTGTGTTTTGTTTCTTCTTAGAATCTGGAAAGACACACTGGTTCTCAGAGGAGTAAGGACTCTCATTTTGTTTTAAGTTTATTATTTATCTTAGAGAGAGGAGAAAGAGAGCAGCAGAGGGAGGGAGAGAGAGAGAATCCCAAGCAGGCTCTGTGCTGTCAGCACAGAGACTGATGTGGGGCTTGAACTCACGAACTGTGAGATCATGGCCTGAGCAGAAACTGAGCAGAAACCGACTGAGCCATTCAGGTGCCCCTGTTTTGTTTTGTTTTTTGATCACACTGTTAGGTAAGGTTTCTAAGTGAAATTTCTATCAAAAGTTTAGGAGACCTAGTGTCCTAATGCTTCCCATGACCTCTCCAACTCATATCTGCTCACAGCTTTAGTAGCCAAAGGCAGACAAGAGGGAGTCTGCCTTTCAAAAACAGGATAATCTTATCAGATTTCAGTGGAGCTTTGAGATCAGAACTTCCCGGAGTTGAACTATGGTGAAACTGGCTATGTGATATATTAAAATGCAGATACTGTGGCCTTTGGATCCCCCCAAAATATACGTGTGTGATTCTGGAAAAGCCATATGCTGTGGGGTAGAATCCTGGGAAGATAAACACTGTATGGTTTCTTTCCTAATTCTGAGAAGACCTGGAGATTCTTGTCCTGCTCTTTGTCTCCTGGCGGACTCTGAAGGTTCAATAATATTTGGGAAGAGGGTTCACTCAGATACTACCCAGAACACTCCAGAAATATTCTTTTGGATCTTTACTCATTCACTCAGCTGGTCATTTAATTTTAATGAGCCTACTTGATGTGGCAGGCACTCTAGTAGGCGAGGGACACACAAAGCCACATTGTCCTACCATCAAAGGGTTTACAGTAGAGGCAAGACAGAAAGGTGACAAAATGCATCTAATGCGATGAAGCTAAAAGCAGCTGCAAGGACAGGGTCTCAGAACTCATTGGGGGGGGGCATGGAAGTGGGTAGGGGGAATACTTGGTCAGAAAGGCAGAAAACTCTGTTTCACCATGCTGGACTCCAGCGTGAAGTTCTTCCTCTAGAAGTTGGCAATCGCCCCAAGTGCACAAATACAGATGTTTGCTTGTTTCTAACTCCTGAACCAGAGAGCCACCAGCTCAGAGGCATCATCACGGGACAGCCTCCTGCAGTTTTCATGGATCATGCCTTATGAATAATGGAAACTTTCAAGAATGATTTTGGTTTAAGATCAGGGATAAGCCCTTTCTGTGGGGCTGTGTATGTCAGCACTCTGCCCTGGTAAATTATCTGTAGACAGCATAGTCTATCAAAATGAGCACACCACTGTTCATTTTTTCCAGCCTGCCATGCTGTTTATTAACCGCCATCCATTATTTTAAAAACATTTCTGGAATCAAAGGTAAGAGGAAAGAGAGAAACAAAAGGGTGATAAGAGATAAATGCACCACAAATCTAGATTGCATATGCCAGTGAGATAGCACAAATGTCTGGGGAAAAAAATGCAGATTCTTCCAGAACAGCAGGAATAGTCACAGGCTTGCATGGTTCCAGGAGGTTCAAAAAAGACAGGGTTTAGGGACATTGACAGTTACAGTCGGGAGGTGTTCTCATGGGGAAATGATGTGTCAAGCAGATCAGTTACCCATCTGATCCCTCATTTCTGGAACAGTGACATTATGTGAATTTTTGGTCCACCCCCATGTTCCCTTAAAAGCATACTAGGTATGATATTAATATATGCTACAAGTATATTATTATTTTTGAGAAGTGTGTGACATTTTTTGAAATACCTGGAGATACCCTAAGGTTTTTAAAAACAGAGTAGAAATCACTGGCTTGAGTAAAAATGACTTCACATGTAGCTGCTGATAGGCCCCCTGATACCATTCATCTGGCATCTAATCACCCTTCCTTGAAGCACCTCACAGCACTCCTGTCACCCTGTGTTATTACTGGAATTCTGAGTTGTTATCTTACAATGTCACTCAGTGACAAAGCAAAGGTGTGTGTTGTTGCCTTGGAGTGATAGCAATCTTTCCCCCTCCTCCTCAACACATGTGTGTGCCTACTGACTACAGCACAAGGTATGTTAGCTTTTTAAACAAAAGGACACGTTAGTGGGACTCAAGAAGTAAAGAAGAAGAACATGTCAACGTCCAAGAAAAACAAAGCAACATGGTTTCGAAGAATTCAGACAAAGTTTTGCTCTAAGGACATCCTCAACAAACACCCAGAATGATCCTGTCTCCTCTCCCATCCGAAGAATCGGAAGTACCTTCAAGGTGAGCACTCCCCACTTGGCGGCAATGGCAGTAGTGAGCTGGTTTGCACCAACACCGTTGCGAAGCAAACACTTCAATAGGAATTAGCGTCCAATTCAAACCACCTTCCCAGGGCTGCCTCCTCATTTCATAATGTCATGAAACAATTACCAAATGTTGCAATTCTGAAACCAGTCTGAGACCCAGGCCTCTGCAATTTACAACATATCCAGAATCTTCGTCAACATTAATTTTCTCCGTCCTAATTTACATGTTTTCTTTCACACTACAAAAGGATCTAAGTTTATGATTTACATGGAGAGCACGGCTGCATTTCAGGACTAGATGCAAAAAAGATTACACTCTTAATGTGGATGATAAATTTGCATCCTTGTTAAAGTAGAATATTTGAGCCATGACAAATGACAAGATGGGAGAACATGCTCACTGAAACTTGGATGCCCAGAAGTAAGTAATTGGCAACATTAGCAAGCAGCCCGGTCATGTAAAGCCCGGGAAAATAGTGGATCAAGGGTTCATTGATTCTGTGTGTCTCTCATACATTAAAATCCCTTGGGTAGCTTTTAAACTACCTATCTCCTGGGCTCAGTCCCAGAGATTCAGATTCCATTGATTTGGGGTGGGTACACACACATATTTTTAAAAGCTGCCCAGGAGATTCTAATGTGCCCAGCATTAAGAGCCACTGACTATGAAATATACTTAGCATATTGCCAGGCGTATGATCAATAAGACAGAAAATAAAATGAAATCAGTGATTTATGAATTCACTGATTCATTAAAGAGATACTTATTGAGTATTCACTATGTGGTAGGCATTGTTCTCTGTTCCAGTGCTACAAGGCAAAAGTTGCAAACCAAACACTGATTCTCAAGGAGCCCAGGGTCTAGAGAATTGCAATGACACTAGGTACATCTGGGATGTCCCCTGCCATGTTGGAGCAAATACAAAGGTCAAGTTTTCCCTGCTCCAACTTCTAAGAATAACTACCTCCAGATCACTTTGCAACTTGAAGAACATGTGGATCATCATGATATCTGGTTACCAGATAGAACAACCGTAGCTAAGGAAAGCATTTTTAAAATCCTCATCATACAAATTTACAAAATTTACAAAAGTGAGGCCCACAGCGGCTTTTCAGTAAATGATAGCAAGCTCTTTTCCCTCTTTTCCTTTATAATCAGAAGACCTGAGTTTCCGTTGTTTCTACCTCTTAAAACGTATCAGACAAGTCTTAAAAATTTTTATTTACTCCTTATAGTAACCTGATTGACGGAATTATCATCATCACCAAGCTGACATGGAAATCAAGGTTCAAAGACATAAGGTGATATAGGCAAGCTAATTATTTGTTCTCTGTCATTTTTTAAATGTTTTTTTTAACGTTTATTCATTTTTTAAATAAAGACAGAGCATGAATGGGGGAGGGGCAGAGAGAGAGGAAGACACAGAATGTTAAGCAGGCTCCAGGCTCTGAGCTGTCAGCACAGAGCCCAAAGTGGGGCTCGAACTCACAGACCGTGAGATCATGACCGAAGCTGAAGTCAGACGCTCCAGCAACTGAGCCACACAGGCACCCCTGTTCTATGTCATTTTAATTTCGAGTATGGGGTTTCTAATTTAGTGGCCATAAAACCAAGTTACTACCTGCAAACCCAGAGTGAGTTTGCCTGCTTCTGTCTACCTCTAATAAGCTAGCAACAAGCTATCATGGAGACATGTAAGGCGAAAAAAATCTAAAATAAGGGTATTAATATCTTCTCATTAGCATTCCAAAATATATGAGGACATGTGCTTTGAGCAACACAGCTATTCAGAGCAATGATTCTTAGACATATGGAACATCAAAGCTATCGTGACAATCAGGGTCCATCTAGTATATATTTTCTTCTTATAAATGAGGGGCCTGGGACTCTATGGAATAAAATGATTTGTCCAGGATCACACAATTGGTGGCAGTGCTAAGATTAGAACACACGATGTGTTCATACCAACTTTCAAACATGCACGAGACATACTATTTATTTTCATAGGAATGACTAAAGTAGTGGTAAATCTTTAACAGATTTAATACTTTGACGTATTTGCAAAAGTTTGAGGGAAGTCTACGATGAAACTTACTCAATTTTCATTTAGAATTTCTAACATTTCTGAAAACTACTCTGAAAGGTTAAGAGTTAAAAATTGAAAAATTGGCAGCCCGGAAGCGCTGTTCTTTTTTTGGTTTTGTTTTCTTGGTTTGTTTTTGCTCTTGTTTTGTTTTTTTAAGCTTTGTTCTTTTTTTTTCCTCTTTTTTTTTTTTTTTTTTTTTTGCAAAATTTACTTATTTATTTTGAGAGAGACAGAGACAGCACAAGTGGGGGAGGGACAGAGAGAGAGAGGAAGACAGAAGATCTCAAGCAGGCTCCACACTGTCAGCACAGAGCCTGACACAGGGCTTGAACTCATGAAACCGTGAGATCATGACCCGAGCCAAAACCAAGAATGGGATGCTTCACTGACTGAGCCACCCAAGAGCCCCTAAGCTCTGTTATTTTGAATACACACTTTTATCACCACCTAGGGCCACATTTGAACGTGAGCTACTCTCTTCTACCTCCTAAAAATCTGCAAAAGTGTTCTGTGTAGTATGATGCAGGAAGCTAACTATTCTTAAATGCAGATTAATTGCTGAAAATCTCAATTCCCCTCGTTTCTTTCAGTTTGGTCTTCCAAAGCATCCGTTGTGACATGGGCACTTCATCAAGCTCTTTCCTTCCTATGTCCAGTTGGGTCCTGAGTGGTAGCTAATGGCCACTAGTTGTGTGATTCTCTGAGGAAAAAAAAAACAGGATTGGTACTAACTCACAACCCCAGAATCCTATGCCCAGAAAAGAGCACAAAACTGAGATGACATGCAGTGAGAAGACACTCAAGTCCACATAAGGAGCCAAGATTGGGTGAGCCCATCTGAGAGGCTTTCTCTCAGCCCTGGTGCGATTTTCAGCAGCTTGAAATCAAAGTCTTCAGCCACCAAGAAAAGAACAAAGTCTGAAAATACTATTGATAGAGGAAACTTACACTTACTGAGCCCTACTGTGCATCTGCAGCTGCAAAAATGATTTTTCCTCACAGCAAACCTACACGAGATGTGCTTACAGGGAACTAGGTTTTCATGGACACTGGGAAGCCGGAAGCTGAGCTCTTGTTCAGGGATTTAGTGAACCCTGATTTCCTCCACAGATCAGATGATGACAGGCTTGGCATTAGCCCCAGAGGAAAATGAAAACTTACAAGGAAGTATAAAATACAACGATTGTTCTTGAATATAATGTAAGCCTCAATTCTAAAAGCATCATCAAAATTCAAAATACCAGATTCTCAGACATGGCAGCAAACTATCCTTCACGGACAAAATCACTAACAGTTCTTTGTGACCACCCTGTTTTTGATCGATTTTTGCCTTTGGTTAAATACAATAAAAACTCAGTCTAATCTTAAATTAGCATATTTGTGTCCCTTTAAATCTGAAATGCTGCAGGTTATCAGCCCCATGTATCAGATGAGGGAAATGAGGGCTCAAGAGGGTAATTAGACATTTCAACTCTACCTTCTCCACAAGGACAAAGAATCCGTAAGAAAGGAAGGGTAACATTATTTCCGGTGGGTACAGGGACTCTTGGGTGACATAAAGTACCAAATCTACAAAGAAAGCTGGCCCTGAAACTAGAGGGAAGAGGAACCAAAATGCACAATTTAAATCTGCTCTAGGTTCTGAAGCCTATTTCAGGGGCTTTTCACACCCCACATCCACCAGCTTGATGTTTTCCATTATTAACTAGATTGGTACCTGTACCTTGACCTTCGCCCAACTACAATGGGTCTCTGGAATAAGAGAAATCACTCTAAGTTTCAGTTCGAATATGTCCTGCAGAGCTGTATCTGGAACAGATGAGGAACACAGATGAATCAGTACCCAAGAGCAAAGGGCAAATTGATGTACCCCAGGCTGCCATGCTGGCTAGTGAAACTGAAATCATTAGAACCATCAAGGAGGCAAGACCCTTAGCTGTTCCATGCTGGCCAAAGCCTGGACAGTAGCCAACTCCAGTAGCACCCCCTCCCCAGCCCCAAATGTTTCCTGGTGACCGGGGGAACAATCGTATCATGTTGGTTTTAAACAAGCCAATGATAAGTAAGAAGGGCCTTTTTGAGCAAGCGTCTTCCAGTTTTGCAGACACTCTAAAACTGACCCAATTATTTTAAAGTAGTAGATATAGGCAGAGTCCACAGATTCCTATGTCATCTCAGCATCAGAGCATCAGCTTCTTTGCAGAGCTTCCAAGAAGGGGAAATTAGAGGCCAGACCTCTATCAAGAGTACAGCAGTAACCACAATCACTAGATGTCAGCAAAACTCTGATTGCTAAGGCCACTGCAGACTGGGATCAACTGTCGCCCGGTAAAAGTATAGTAACCATGTTATAACATCCATTTAAGTTTTGAAGAGACAGGTTGTTGGGATGGTTTTCTGCCACCCAACAAGAGGAAATGGCCCAAGCAATGGAGAAGGGAGAGGGTGGTTTAAATTCTCACACTTCTTTGGGGTCAGATGTGATAGATCGCCAACTGGGAGAAGGGAAGAATAAACCGAGAAAGGGTGATCTAGGAAGTTGCCAAACGACAATATAAGTGAGAAAACAAATTTCAGAATCATTACCAATCAAGTAAGGGTTTTCAGATGAAAAAACCTCCTTGCCCCACCAAAGAAAAGAATTTATACATCAACTTATAACAGGCCTGGCTAATCCCAGCCCCCAATTATTTCCAAGTGTATCTTTCTGGTATAACGCAGCAAGCATAAATTTCCTGATTAATATAGTGTAGAGTTGGGGATGGAGAAGACAGACTTCTGTCAAGCCACCTTATTTCTTTCAAACTCAAAGAGTTAAAGCTAAGTTCACACTGGTCTGTCTCAATGTTCGTATTTGAAAGGGACGATGAAGCAGGACACTCAAAGATAAATTCTTTTCAAAAAGCTCTTTTAAGTCTTGGTCCCCAGAAATGCTGGCAGAAATAAATATACATTTTTCAAAAGAAAAAAAAAAAGTCCTGTGCCTTTCATGAATTGATTGCATCTCCTGCTTCTGCAAGCTAAGAAGTCATAATCCTCTGCAATCACAGATTGTTTGAAGCCAATAAACCAAAGGTGATGACCTTGCTAATACATCCCAGCAGGAGGAAGAAATAAAGCCGTGCTGAGGAATAACTCTTTGGCACACCATTTCCCTTTGGAAAGAAGAGAACGGAACGGAAAGTGCCCCAGCTTGATTTATGGATGAACAGCATTTCGGGAAACCTCACCTGAAATCAGAAAAAGGGTTTTCTCAAGTTCTCCAGTAATGCTGCTTTTGTTCCTCTTGTCCTAGGACACACAGGGCAAGCCCCTACCCCTGGATACCAGCTTCATTGACATGTACAACTCCCCTAGCCTCTGCTCCCAGTGAGGCCCGTCTCTAATGATGTCCCATGTCCCTCTACCTAAAGTTAATTCTCTGGTGACAGCACAGCACTCAGGATCAGGAACTCCCATGGGCTCAACATATATTTATTTTATACAACTCTCTAACGCTAACAGGACAAGTAACTAGGACACACGGATGGGAATAAATTCATCTTCCTTTTATAATCATACCCACTTCTGACACTCACAGAGGCATCGCCACAGACGTGCAGCATAAAAGTGTCAATCTACATGCTGAACTCAAATTAATATTTGTCACCTCCTTTATGTGCAATGTCAATAAGTGACAGCAATAACTGACAATTGAATTCAATGACAGGGAAGTTAACCTTTGATTACCTATGATATATGGTATGAGACAAGCTTTACATAAATTAGTTAAGTCCATAGATAATTTTTTTTAAATCTCCTTTCCCCAATACATTTACCCCAGTGCTCCATTTTATTTTTTTTTTCAAAAAAAAATTTTTTTTTCAACGTTTATTTATTTTTGCGACAGAGAGAGACAGAGCATGAACGGGGGAGGGGCAGAGAGAGAGGGAGACACAGAATCGGAAACAGGCTCCAGGCTCTGAGCCATCAGCCCAGAGCCCGACGCGGGGCTCGAACTCACGGACCGCGAGATCGTGACCTGGCTAAAGTCGGACACTTAACCGACTGCGCCACCCAGGCGCCCCTCCCAGTGCTCCATTTTACTGAATACATACAACAAGCCAAGAATTGTGCTTGGCATCAGGGATACAAAATTGAGCAAGACAGCAGGCGACCTTCAAAACATTCCCAGTAAGGGAAATAAATATAAAGAAAGTACTTACAATTCAAAGTAATGCATTCAAAAAGGAAAATGTGTCTAACAGTAAGAGTTAGCACAAGAGTAGTAATTTATTCTCTGTATGAAGGGGGTGGTCAGGGAAGGAATCACACAAGATTCCCCATGAGGTTCAAAACCTGGGCCAGAAAGCCTGGATCCAGATCTCTCTTCTCTACTGCTTAATACCCCTGTGACCCTATGGACAAGCTTCCTCATCTATAAAATGGGTATAATAATAGTACCAACTCATAGGGTTATTGGAAGAATTTAATTTATATGTATAAAGCACTCTTAAGAGAAGTCCGTGGCACATCGTAAATAGCCAGTATAAATAGCTATTGTTTTTATTTATTAGATAAATCGAACACAGGAGAAAAGACCTTTCAAACAAACATGACCATAGAAGTATAAGATCCAATGTTTCTGTTTCTTTGTTTTGCATCCTTTACTGAGTGCTCAGTAGATGATACACATTTAACCTAAATGTCACCATAGTCCTCTGATAGTCCTATGAGATAAATACTATTACAACCTCTTTTTTTTTTCCAGATGAGGAAATGGAGCAGAGATTAAGATGCCTCCCCTGCACCTCAGAGTTAGCAAGTGGACAGGACCTGGATTCATGTGTGGGCAGTTCAACATCCAAGCCCAAGTGCTGACCTGTTTGTGGACCAGCCTTCCAAGAGGAAACGTTGTTTGGCAAAACCTTCAGGGAGTTCACCATGGTGGGAACATATAATGATCTTCCTTTATTTATTAAGAATTTTTTAATGTTTATTTTTGAGAGAGAGAGAGGGAGGGAGAGAGACAGAGCACAACTGGGGGAAGGCAGACATGGAGACACAGAATCCAAAGCAGGCTCCAGCCTCTAAGCTGTCAGTACAGTCCCTGATGCTGGGCTTGAACTCACGAGCCATGAGATCATGACCTGAGCCGAAGTTGGCACTTAACTGAGCCACCCAGGCGCCCCATGATCTTCCTTTATTGAGAGTTCTAATAACTGGAGTGACCGAGTTCAAGGAATATGGTTATTTGAGAGGAGAGAGACAGGAGAAGCCAAAGGCAGAATTGAGAATCCAGAAAATTAAATCCCAGAACTAGACTTTTAAAGAAAAAAGGAACAAATCATTGGCATGGGCTCCAGGGGACACTGTGGGAAGAAAAAAAAAAAAGTGACCAGAAATAACTCAACATCGCTTCAGTATGACATGTGGGCTGGTCTCTGTCTCTGTTTCTCTTTATTTCTCCCTCTCTCTCTCTCTTAACACAGGTAAGGCAGTGACTACCACATGTGGCTAATAGACAAGTCTTAGGTCTTGAATGTAAGACCTGCCTGGAGGAAAGCTACTATAACCAGTTTGAGGATGCTGCTTAGTGTTCCCCAAAGATGTGGAGGTAAGTTGTCACTCACAAATACCTAGGAATGTGGGGGACCTCACAAGTATATCCAGTGGTTCCATACACATGCAGAAAAATAGAAGCTCGTTCTCCCACAGAGCTGAGTGGATTTCTTAACAGCAACTTTAAGAAAAGGCTTTTCTGATAAACTCCACCTGCTCCAGCCAGTTCCTTTTCACAACATCCGCTGGGGGCGAGATATGTTCTAAGATTAATATTATAAAAAGTCACACGCCTCTGGGTATTATTTCTTCAGTGTTCTTTAAGCTTATCAACATGCTTGGATTGGGGTTCTGCTGTTTCACCGCTTGTCTTCCCCCAATCCCAAACTTCCTTTCTTCTCGATTTGGCACGGACCCCCTCATGTACTGCTGCAACCTCCCCTCAGCTCTCACGTCCTGTTGTCCTTCTTCAACAACTCTCAGGAACTACATAAGCAGCCACCTTCTTGAGCATTACACAAGGCTCACGGTAGTGAAAGCACAGCCACACTGAGCGTAGTCTGTAGCCTCAGCTGGGATCTGAGCATGCCCAGCACTGCACCTGCAGGCCCCTGAGAAGTCCTGCTTCCTGCCTCCGCAGCAGCTCTTCCAAATTATTGAACCCCATCTCCAGCCCATTTCCATTCACCGTAAAGCCAAATGTCAGGAACTCTCTCAACTCCTGGTCTCCCAGGAAAGCTGATCTATGTGTGCCCCACTCCGGCTTCCCTGTGTGGTAAAAGAAATGCTCCCGCTGTGCTCACCCCTCAGCCCATTCTGATCTACATGGCTGAACAGTCCCCCATATGAGTTCCTAACACATACCCTCTCTGCCACTTGATCTCCTACCAGTTTCATTCACTCTGAGGTTTTCCTGCGTTTTCAACATCTTATTTATTCCCCTATAAAACACGGTCAGCATCGCCCTCTCTTAAAGAAAGGAAGGCATTCCTTTAGCCTATGACCCCCTTTATGGAAAAATCAGCTCCCTTCCTTTACTTCCCTTCACAGCTGCTTTCTTGGACGAGTTGTCTCCATACCCTTTTCTCATTCACACACAGTTGCAGGTGCTCAGTAGACAGCAGTGGAGCAAATGTATATGCAGTAACAGCCTCACCATCCATTGCACTATGCAAGACACTAGCAGGAAAGTCATTGTAGAAATGCCTCTTCTTCACACCTTTTCACTCCTCCTATTGGTCCTATTGGTTTTCACTGTATAAGATCCACTGGAATCATCACCCCCTGCCAACCATATCCCATACTCCATTTCTTCATGCTTCCCCACCAAAAAACCCCAAAAACACAAAAAAAAGTCAGCTCATTTTCCTCTCTTACTTTACTGACTACTGTTCTCATGGTCAACAGTCTTGCTCTTTTCCAACTGAATCCTCAACATGATACAGAGGTCAGTTTTTCCCCCTAAAATTTACATTTCATCAAGTCTTTCCCTTGCTCCAAACTTTCAATGATGCATTACTTCCTCTGGGATAAATGTCAGAATATCTAGCACAGCTGAATATGGACTGGCCCATTTCAATTTTTCCAAAATCATTTCCATATACTCCATCCACACACAAGACCATGTTGTGATCTTGTGTAGTCTCCTTAAGACGCCATGTCAACAGCATGTACAGGTGCCTAGAATACGGTACACAATAAATGAATAGCCTCTTTTACTGGCTTGATTCCTACTCGTTCGTCAAGAGTCAGATCAGGTATCGTCTCATCCATGAAGCTTTCCC
Organism: Herpailurus yagouaroundi; assembly: GCF_014898765.1. NCBI lineage: Eukaryota > Metazoa > Chordata > Mammalia > Carnivora > Felidae > Herpailurus > Herpailurus yagouaroundi. The sequence goes on from NW_024412404.1 coordinate 45,435,147, forward strand.
TTCCCCGACACAGAGCATGTTGTGGTGCTTCTATTATGGTACTTGACACATTAATCTCTCATTTATTTATCTGTCTCTCCCACCAGACTGTGAATTGCTTCAGGGCAACAATCAGATCTTATTCATATCTGGATTCACACCATTTAGCATCATTCTAGGTGTGTACTTATTTATACATTCAGTTAATTTGACAAACCTCACTTGAACATCAATGTGCCAGGCACTTTCCCGAGCATGTGAGAAAAAACAGAAAGCAAACCAGACAAGGTCTCTGCCCTCAGGGAGCTTATATTCATTCTAGTAGTGGGCATGAGCCAATGACAAGTAATGAATAAAATCATCACAGATCAGGCCATGTACAGTGAATAAAATAAGCAAAGAGCTGTGATGGACAAAAACAAGGGTCCTCTTTAAAATAAGGAGGATGTAAATGCCTTTTCAAAAATAAGGTGGTGTTCAGGCTGAGACCTGAAAAATGAGAAGTTAGTCATGTTGACTGAATAATGAGACTGTATATAGCTACACATGATAATTAAATTCTGTACCTTGTGAACTTCTTGGGGTCTAGTACACAGTTCTTTACTCAAAGAAAGTGTAGTAAAGTGGTAATTAACATTCTAAGTACTTCCTGAATCTCTAACTAGTTTTAACATTGGATGTTAGTTCCTCCACTTTCTCTAGCAAAGTTTTCTTATTTCCTGGGCTCGTATTGATAACGTTTCTAGAATATCAGGGCAATGAATGCTTTTGCATGTATCTCATCTACTGCTTGCTGAAGAAAGAAATAGGAAACTCCACAGAGAGTCAACTGTTGAGGCAAACGAGGCAAATGATGAGTGCAGAGGTACAACCAGAGGCTGACTCTCACAGAGAGGTCAGGAAGGTCCGCAGAGTCTGCAGGCAGAATGCAGCCAGATCCTTGTAGAAACAGCCTCCATGTGGGGATGCAAGAAGGTTTTATCAGAGCTGAGGGTGCTGACGAGCATTCATGGTGCTCTATGGACAAACTGGGTTCCCACAATTGAATCTGGGCTTTTCACTCTGGGCGCTGGCTGTGTGCTTACTCTTTAGAATGCATGTCCTGGGGTTTCACCAGATCATGCAACACATTATTCGAAATGGCATCCCCTACATGGAGGGCATTAGGGTAAAAGTTTAGGATATAAGCAAGTATAAGACATAGACCTGGCTTTCAGAAACCCTGAACCATTTCTTAATATACTGCTTCTTTTTAAAATTTTTTTAATGTTTATTTATTTTTGAGACGGAGGGAGACAGAGCGCGAGTGGGGGAGGGGCAGGGAGACAGGGAGACACGGAATCTGAAACAGGCTCCAGGCTTTCAGCTGTCAGCACAGAGCCCGGTGCAGGGCTTGAACCCACGAACCGTGAGATTGTGACCTGAGCCGAAGTCGGACGCTTAACCGACTGAGCCACCCAGGCGCCCCAATATACTGCTTCTAAGCAAAAAAAAAAAATTAATGATATTTATTGTGTGCCAAGTTCCGTGAGTGTCAAACAAACAAAAATAACTAAGACCTAACCATAGCCTTTGAGTTCGGAAAGAGGTCAGAATGGAAATAGGTGAACATAGACACTAATTCATGCATAACTTTTGCATTGTATTTGCCACACTTCAGAAATCACCTGCTGAGTGTCTGCCCTTCACTAGATTTTCAGTTTTTGCAGGGAAGAAACAATTATTTACATGTTCCTTCCTTGCCAGTGTCTGCCTCGCACAGCGCCTGGCACAGAATAGGGGGCTATTTGGTATGTGCTAAACTAAACCAAACAAATATATATCTAATAACCATCCTAAGACAAAGATATGTAACACACTATGGGGTTACTGAGTAAGCAACAATTTACTTTTGCTTCAGGGGGAGGCAGGTGGGAACAGGAGGTCTACAGGTCCACAGAGCAATAAATATATGAAAAAGTGTTCAGCATCACTAGTGGTCAGAGAAATACCCATTAAACCACGCAGAGATTATGACACCATTTCTACTAAAAAGACCAGCAAAATTTTAAATGGAATTAAATTAAAACTAAAACTTTAAATTCAACTTTTAAATTGAAAATAGCCGGCACTGGTGAAACCATCAGGAAGTATGTAACTTATTGCTGCTGTTTGGTATGTGAATTATTCCCATCTTTTCAGAAAGTCACCTGTTTGTGGAAGCACTATGTGTAATCACAAATACCGTGGAAATGAGCTATAGATCCATTAAAAACATAACGGGAGGTGGGGTGTCTAGGTGGTTCAGTCGGTTAGGCGTCTGACTTCAGCTCAGGTCATGATCTCACGGGCTGTGAGTTTGAGCCCCATGTTGGGCTCTGTGCTTAAAGCTCAGAGCCTGGTGCCTGCTTCAGATTATGTGTCTCCCTCTCTTTCTGTCCCTCCCTGGCTCATGCTCTGTCTCTCTTGCTCTTAAAAATGAAGAAACAGGGGCGCCTGGGTGGCGCAGTCGGTTAAGCGTCCGACTTCAGCCAGGTCACGATCTCGCGGTCCGTGAGTTCGAGCCCCGCATCGGGCTCTGGGCTGATGGCTCAGAGCCTGGAGCCTGTTTCCGATTCTGAGTCTCCCTCTCTCTCTGCCCCTCTCCCGTTCATGCTCTGTCTCTCTCTGTCCCAAAAATAAATAAACGTTGAAAAAAAAAATAAAGAAATAAAACATAAAAAAATTTTTTTAAAAAGGTAACAGGAGGCACAGGCTAGCAAAGATCGGTTCCTGGCTGCATGATGCTGAGCGTTACTTAACTCTCCAAGCCTCCCTTCTCTCATGTGTAAACTGGGGACACAAGCAATGTCTATTTTGCAGTGTTGGTAGGCAGGTAGACAGCACTGAGAACATTTTCTGGTGCACATGAAACAGTGCATAAGCTGATTAGGACATTGTTCCTTAATCCAGCATACAACCTCCACAGTATTTGATGCTTACAAAGCTGACTTTTTTTTTCTAATGTATTCATTTAGACAGACACCCATGACTCATTATTAAGTAAAACAAACAGGTTATCAGAGTCCTGTGGATACTTACTCTTATTTTCTTAAACAAATGAAAAAAGTGATGCTGATATAATTTTTTTTTTGAGTTGGGTCCTAATGGTATGGACAGAATCACCAAAAGCTCTCAGCATCACCTACCTCAAGAAAGCTAGACATGTGTGAAGAGTAAGAGACTATTAAAATTTTTATTAGTCTCTGCATTGTTTGGCTCATTATAATGAGCATATATTACAGTAAGGTTTAATGCAATAAGCTTATAACTCCAGGAGCCACAGCAACTCCACATGACACAAATATGGAAAGGGAGTGAAATTTAGAAAGCTTAAAAGAATCCAGAACCTAAAGCAGCTCCTGGTCCTGCTGGGGAGTGTGGCTCTCCCCTTGGGGCCCCTGGAAAGGCACTAAACGTTGGCCTGCACGGGGCTGAGGAACATCATCAGAGCTGCGTGACATAAAGAGCCCTCCTGTGGGGAAATCACCACACTCGAGCTTGATTCTTTTCATTGTTTTTTCTTTTCTTTTTTTTTTTCAATTCTTTTTCTTTTTTTTTTAGGGTGGGTATTCCTATTTCATATCCTTATTTTTGTGGTTGACAGGATTTTGTAGCAAACCATCCTACAAAGCAGGGACTGAGAACCTGTGCCAAGCTGCCCCCTGCTCTTCCTCTGGATGATGAGTGGGAAGGCCAGACACACTTAGTTAATGTGCCTCAACCACAGGGCTGGCAGAGTCACAGACCTCAGGTCAGCTGCTGTCAGCCTGGACCCCAGGCGCTCTCCAGAGACCCCTCTCTGCAGCCAGCCCCACACAGATGCTGCCCCAAGGCACTCCATGGCCATTCTCTCCACAGACTCCACTGGGAAGCCTCTCTTGATAACTGCAGTGTGAACACCCAAGAAGAAACAAAGATACTCCTGTGATGAGGAGATGGGGCTGGCTCCCGGACTGGAATCAAGCAGAAAGTCTAACCATTGTCCCTACCTTAACCCCATGCACCTGTCCCCCCAAAGCAAGTAGTGCTCCTTGAAAAGTACATCATTTGAAGATGTGCTCGGATGCTGGCTTGTGTTTCACCTGAATCTGAACTGGAATACTGGACTTGAAGAGAAGTCAGCCATGCCAGCCGACCTCTAGGACAGAGGCACTGCAGGCTGCGTGTCCCTTGAAGAGTATCCTTTCAGCTGCTTCCAGAATTGCCTAGGGCTTTCTCACCAGCTAAGCCTCTCTCAGCAAAGTGCTGATTACCCTGGCACAAGAGGGAAGAAAGATGAATGTATTTATTCTCAGAGAGACTGTATCTAGATTGTGACATTTTATTTATCTTGACCTTTAAGCTTATCTTGCTCCAATATGGTAAAACCCCCAGTTCCACCAAACCTCAAAGCTTAATCCACTGTAAAGCAGAGAAGATTCTAAGGTGTATGTAGTTAATTGTTCTGTGTCAGATCATCCCCCTTTCCTCTCAGTTTGGTTCCCTGAGTGAACGGCAACACCAAACAAAACAAAATCAACAACATGCTCCAAGATTAAGGTGTAATCAACGCCAAGACCATCTGGGAGCAAACGCTCATTAATTTAGTAGAGCAGCATCTCACCCCATCATCCAGGGCTTGTTCATACATCAAGGTGTAAAGCCCTAGGACATCACTATCAGGACAGCTGCCTCTTCGCCTCTTTCCTGTCCTGACACCCCAAGGCATTTGCAACTTGAGCCCTTCTCACTGATCAGAGGGAAAAAGTTGTATAGAACAAGGGCTCACCTGAAAAGCGCATTGGATCTGTTTGTTGGACAAGAAGCCATTTCCCGGTTGCCCAGGATTTTTCTGGAATAGGTAACAAGCTGCTAAGAATGTCACAGTGCTTTGAAAATGATACTCATTTCATATATTTACGATTAAAATGTTGTTTGTTCATTTGCTTAGGTACAGAATGAGCCACCAGGAGGCAGATGGGGCTCCAGAAGACAGGTAAGCAGTGAAATGATTGAACTTTATGACTACCCCTGTAAGTGTTTGTACTATTGTTTACTAATTGGATGACCTTGAAGACATCATAAAAATGAATTAAGGGGATGCAATAATGCATGTGTAGCACTTGATATCGTGCCTGATGCATAGTGACCACTCAATAAAAGTTAGTTTTTGCTATTGTCGTCATTATCACCATTATCACCAGCATCACTGCCGTTATCATTAAACCATAAAGGTTGATCATTAAAAAGGATGATCATTAAATCATAAAGGTGCTGAGTTTAAGGATTTAAAGCCCAGGTAAGAAAAGAAAATATACACATGAGCAAAGTAAAGACGGAACACTTATCTTGCGTATGACAGTTTGTGTATTTACACTAGGTTTATCTTATCTTCTTCTGGGTTCTGGCAGTTCTAGGGGGCTGCCTAAGAACCTGATTCAATACCCTGGTTATACACAAGTACATTTATCTCTCATGTGAATGATCCACAGAAATTTGCCCCCTCTAGACAATGAACATCCGAAGGACAGTCAGACAGAGCTCACGTGCTGTCGATCCATGTATCAACCACATTCCTCTCCCTGGACCAGAACAATCTAAGACCTAAAGAAGTTACTCAATATATCTTTGTTGAACAAGTGAATAAGAAAGAATATAAAATCATAGATTTCGCTGGTCTGTTCAAAAATGGTTACTTACTGAGCATCATCTATGGGATAAATCCAGTGCTCTGGACTGTGGATGTAACGAGAATACCTAAACCCTGGTGTGTCCCCAGCAACTGCCCCCCACAATTTTTGGCAGGTTTTTTGAAAAGCAAGTAAGAGCTGACGTAGGAAAAAACAAGTCCACACTTAGCACTAGTTTCCTTCAAGCAAGGCTGACCCAGACCTATCTCTTCTTCTATATTAACACCCCCAAAGAGATTCCCTAAAGACTAAACATGGGCATCATGCGGCACCCAAAAATGCACACCCTACCAAAGCATATATGAAGTATTCTAAATATATTTTTCTTTATCCTTGCCTCTTTTCTAAATTATATTTTCATTAAGGCATGGATTATTTTATCAAAGTATTAAAATGATAGTTCTAATGGTATAGAGCACCCATAATAGTTATTTGCCACAAATGACAAGTATAAAATAGGGCATACATGGCAAATGATTATGGTGGGTATATCATAAAATTAAATATATGTGGGTATATTACGTGTGTATACATGCGTGTGTATATATGTATGTGTATTTGTGTGTGTGTATATATGTATATATCCTCCGCTGAAATTGAGGGGTTTGATTGAAGGTAAGATTGAAGGGTCAGCAGATCGCCCCTGCCACATTTTCCTAAGCTTAAGGCCATTGGAGGTTGCTCCTTCAGAAGAAAGACCTGGTATTACTGGTCGTCATTTTTATTTTACTAACCCTCTCCCCTAAGGTGAGAGAGAACTATTCTCCCTCGGCTGGTCACAGTGGCCCCGTGAGAGGGAAATGGGTGTGGCGAACCTGAGTTTCTGTAGTCTAGGGCAAGCTGTTCCTCCTAGCCCTGGGCATGCCCTTCCCACCACTCAGGTTGAGACTTAGGGCTGCTGATAGCCTCTGTCCCACTGAGACAGAATTGCATATCTTTTAATTTTCTAATATGCTGACAACACTTTATACAGCAGATGCACTGAGGAATAAAAGTTGGCTTTTACTTTCATGTATGTACATGCATTAGAGAAATCTATCAGGGAAGCAGAACCCTACTCAGTCACAGCCTGACGAAGGGGTACTGATTTCAAACAACAGAGCAAGTGTCAGGTTCTTAATGCATTAAAGGAACTGTACTTTTTCAAGCTCCTTCCACATTCCCCACACTTTAATTTAGTGCCATATTTTCCTTGGGACAGAAACTCTGCATTACTGACCTTCCAGTTGGAGGAGGAGTTCAATAATCTAAACACCTCACAGCCAAAGCATAAGAGACTCTTAAAAACTGAGAACAAACTGAGGGTTGATGGGGGGGGGGGGGGTGGGAGGGAGGGGAGGGAAGGTGATGGGCATGGAAGAAGGCATCTTTTGGGATGAGCACTGGGTGTTGTATGGAAACCAATTTGACAATTAATTTCATATATTTAAAAATAAACAAACAAACAAACAAACACCTCACAACAAACACAAGAACAGGATTCTATCCTTTCCTTTGGTCCGCTGGGGTTTTCCTAAAGCACACAACAATTTATTTTTGGGCTTCTTATACATATTATGAAGTCTAATGGAAAATAGCCATCAGGTTAAAACAAAATTCAATGAACATCCTTTTTGTGTGGTAGATTCCCTTAGATTTCACAGGGGCAGGCCCTGTGACCAAACTATTACTATGTAAAGTAACCTCCTCCCCACCACCCCTGTCATTGTTCACTATAGCAGGCATGGACCCCTGGCATGAAGGGCAGATTGGAATCTCTCTCCCTAGACTTTAGCCCTGAGACTGAGGACCAGCAGCTAGTCTCTTCTGGTCATGTTAACTGACAGGTGATGAAATTCCCCACTGGTCTTACATGGAGGACACTCGCTAGCTTGTGTCTGCCCCGAGACTACTCCCAGTGTCTCTGTTATTAGTATACCCCTTCCCCCTTTATCTGTGCACACAAGTGTAGGTATTCAGGGATGGCTGATCAGAAGTGATATACGCCATGTTTAAGCCATCGTTACACCCAGGGCACTGACCAATCAGACTCTGGGCTGGACGTCAACCCCATGATCACTGAATATCACCCCTGAAGTCATCTCCATCCTCTTCCAGGCCCGGGGACTGTCACAAGATCCAGGCCTAACCAATCAGAGCCAGTGCTCTCCTGTTGGTTTGGGTGTGGACACGTGACATAGGCTGGCAAAGACCCCATCGGGATTAGATCAATAAAGCAGATTTTTAGAAACAAACAGAACATATAGGCCCCAAGAACAAAAGGGGAGAATAGCTGCCTGGATTTCTGAGGACGTTTCTGTCCCTAGTTTCACCCCAACTGCACATTCGTGCTGGTGTTCAGTGAGTTTGTGCTAGCCTGAAGGATCTATGGCATGGCATTCCCCCAGAAAAGAATTTACTGCACCTTCTTACATGTGTGAGGCAACACAATGTGAATCCCAGAGATGAAGGCATGTATGCGAGTGTGTGTGCACACCTGTGCGCTGGTGAGCTGAGGGCCAGGAAGGGAAGCAGTGCAGAATCTACACTGGAAGGTTCCCCAGGCACTGCAAAACCAGAGGTGAGGTTGCTCTCCTCTTCAAAGACACCTGCATTCCCTCACTGCTGCTCCAATGAGCTCAAAGATCAGTGAGAACTGAGGGGAACCCAAATGCGTCAGGACAACCTGATGAACAGTTTTGCAAAAAGACCTGTGACCGATCCAAACTTAGAAAGAAGGAAGGATCTGGCCTGCCTGGAGATAAATCCCAACCCATGACTAAGGCAAACAGCAAAAAGGGGAGGCAACGAGAACACATAACTAAAAATCCTCCCACCAGGGAAAAGGGGGTGAGGGAGAGCAGTCTTGGGTGTGATGCTCAAGGAACACAGTAACCGTTAGCTCACTTTATCTACGTACCTCCAAAGCGAGCTCTCAGTGATGCTCCCCAGGTTATAGTCATACAGCTTTGTCAAAATGAGAATCACCTGAAGGCAAAAGAAGAGATCACGGTTAGTCTCCAACAATTACAATCTCATAGCTGTGAAATGGCCCAAGGGAGGACTCGGGATTCCGTTAATAGGTGCTTAACATAATTGAATGAATTGTTACAACATTGCTTATGCTGACTGGGGAAGGGTTTTGCCAGTGCCTTCCTTTAAACCGCTCAGACCTGATCCCCTCCCCAACTTCTCTCTGTATCCTGCAGGAAGTGTTACCTGCCCATCTAGGCAATCCTTACCCTCGTGGGCTTAAGGCTTTCAGGGAAGACTAGCAAAGCTGTCAAATGTGCACCCTGCAAGGGGCCGGTGAGCTGATGGTCAGGAAAGAGAAAGGTCAATGTTGTAGCTCCCAGCCCTAGTAGCTGTACCACACTGGGCAGGATGCTTTGCTTCTCTGAACCTCAATATTCCCGACTATTAAAGAAATGGGGGCAGTAATGCTATTGCCTAGAAAGGGTTGCTGTGCGGAGTTAAATTAGGTAATACATGCTAATTATTCAATTTGCATAGCGTTTTTAAATGTCAGTTCCTTCCCTTTCTTTTGCTTTGTAGGTTTGGCTTTATCGATGTCTCCTGATTCTCCACAATTTCTGGGAAAGCCACTGGATGGAATCCATGCTTCCACAGGGCTCAGCAAGAACATTCTAAAAGGAGCATATTTATGCTCTGTGGGGTCCTGAAGCTTACAGGATTTGGGGAACCCTCTATAAGGAGTAGAATATAAACTTATGAATTTAAACTTAGGGACGGGTCCCAGGAAGGGACCTCTGCAGTTGAGGGATACTGACATTTCAGCTTCATTAGCATCATAGCAAACCCCCATCTGATTTGAGCCCAGTGTTGCTGTCCACATCACTCAGAGAAACCCCAACTACTTAGTTCTTTCTTTCACAATTCATTAACCATTTATTAAGAACCCAAGATTCTCTCCCCCCCCCCCCCAAAGCCCAGGAGAACATAAATACAGATGGGGCCTGCTGGTCTGTGATCCAGTTAGGACAGGACAAGCTCACCAAACAAAACCTAGGTTGAAAGACAGCTGATCTACCCCTCCTCGGTCCCACTGACACTCAGCATGGCAGCTGGAGAAGGCTGCTTCTCCAGGCATCTGCAGTTACGCCAAGGGTCCTCCGGGTACCTAGAGCTCATGAGCACCAGGACACTTGGGAAGATTCAACAGAGCAGTGAGTTCCTAACCAGTGATTTCCCAGCCCTCATTTATTCTTCTTACATAAGGACCAGAACTTATAGGTCTGATCCGTTTTCTGTTGAGATTTCCATTTCTCTCCTAATTCTCATAGCCTAGAACATTTGGCCCAGGCTTGCTGTTTCCAATTCAGCAGAAAAATGTTGACATCGACTTCCAGGATTTTCCCGGAAGACCAAGGGATCAGTTCTAGTCACAGTGAGCACAAAACATTCTAACCTTGAATTCCAAGGCAGCAAGCTGCCAAGGAATGCTGAATCCTTCCAAGTTCCACTCTGCTAGCACAGGGCTTGATTAAGGCACAAGCTTTAATGAGCAGATTCCCAACACTTCTTTCACAGCAAGCAAACTGGAACTCTACAACCTTAGGTTCGTTCCAAGTTCACAGGAAGGAAGAAATATGGTAACTCAAAGATGGGCAGAGATCTCAGGACCCATGCTCTAAGGCCACCCCTGTCCTAAACCACAGTACAGGCTTCCTTCAAGGAACTGTTCAAAACTTGCTTACTTTTTTTCTTAATTTTTTAAAGTTTATTTCTTGAGAGAGAGCGAACACAAGTAGGGGAGGGGAAGAAAGAGAGGGAGAGAGAGTCCCAACCAAGTTCTGCACCATCAGTAAGGAGCCCGACCTGGGGCTCAAACCCACAAACCATGAGCCAAAACCAAGAGTCAGGAGATTAACCGACTGAGCCACCCAGGTGCCTCTCAAAACTTGCTTCTTTAGTAAAATGTGAGCATGTGTGAAACACTGGGCACCCTATGGGTACATCAGATGGTGCACCTATGGTGGGGGCATATGCTTAACAGGTCTGCGTGCCAATTAAGTTGCTCTAAGTGCTAAATTTCAATCACCACTATCCCAGGAACACTGATCAGTGGCAGCAGGGTGGCTGTTTGTTGGAAGACACAGAGTGATGTTGCCACTCTACCTTGGTATGATTTTACCTAAGAGGCCTACGGATCCTCCACCAAGAAAATGGGGGTGTGGACATAAAGCACTTGTGGGTAGTTGCTCTCTTGTCACAATACAGCAGGAAACTAAATAATGAAGTTCAGCTGGGCACAGGCTGCATCTCTCTCATCCATCTGACAAGGGAATTCAGAGAGGCCCCAGAGAAGGAAGCTTTTAACCCAGCAGGTAATGGTGCGGAGTCATATTCCCTCTCTCTCTCTCTCTCTCTCTCTCTCTCTCTCACACACACACACACACACACACACACACACACACACACACACACACAGAAACTGTTTAAACAATTCACAGGCAGGTGGGCAGGGAGGTAAAAATCCACTCCCTGACTCTCTTTGAGAGGCTAGTAAAACTAAAATGCCACTGATACACTCAGGCAGTTTATCAATACTGCACCAGAAGAGGTGTCCTTTCTGGCATTCCAAAGCATATCTGCTTGAATCAATCTCATCTTTCTGTTCTCAGAATGAGAGCAAGAAAGAAGGGGAATTGCTAACCTTTAGTTGTGTCTCCAATGGATTCTTTGTAATCTCTCTCTTCCTCTTTTTTCCCCAGTTCACAGCCTATGTGCATTATTTACCCCCATATTTACCCCATATTCCTGGATAGTGATCCATCATTATGTTTAATCTGGTTTGTTGTGGGTTCTTTGTTTTTCTGTTCTGGTTAATTAGCAATAGTATTTAATGTAATTAGTACCTGTTAAAGGGACCACAACTTAAACTGCCAGTATGATATGAGAAAAAGGGGAAAATGCAATGGCCTGCCTCTTCTGGACCCATTGTCTAATATGTTTTGTGCATTTTACAAACGTTAAAAGAAAAAAAAAAAGATCTGTGAAGTTTTTTCATCAAGGGAACTGTTATATGTACTTAAAATACATAAATAGTAATTTATTTTTATTCATTCAGTAAACAACTTTCCTGTATAGATTTAATTCTGAGCCTAACTGCACAGCTTTTAATTATAAATCCAATCAATGAGAGCAAGACTGTTTTGATGGATACACACACAAAATGGAATGCTCATCAGCATTGCATTTCTTTCTATATCTTTTTTTTTATTATATAGTACCAAAATATCCCTGATTCCAAACAATAAGTGATGACCATATGGTAAAGGTTTTTTTTTAGGTTCCTCTTTAAATCTTAGGATACTTTCTTTTTTTTAATTTTTTAAATGTTTATTTATTTTTGAGAGAGATAGAGACAGAGGGCGAGCAGGAGGAGGGGCAGAGGGAGAGGGAGACACAGAATCCGAAGCAGGCTCCAGGCTTCGAGCTGTCAGGATAGAGCTGGATACAGGGCTCGAACTCACAAACTGAGAAATCATGACCTGAGCCAAAGTCAGATACCTAACCAACTGAGCCACCCAGGGGCCCCAGGATACTTTCTTTAAATGGCTATAATCCAACTGTCAGTGGCTTAACCACCTCTACCTACACTTTGCCAGGATCTCAGCACCCAGTTATTTCTGGGACTTTCCAAAGTGGCACATTGAAGGATTCCCCAACCAGTCTAGGAGCCATCTGTCCTGTTCTTCTGCTGTGGCTCCTTCCTGCCATATCCTTTGCTTACAAAGCTACTGGGGGAAACTTCACGTTGTCCATATGTATAAAGAGCGTGTCGAAGCCAACCTTCCAAGCTGTTACATTAATTCCTTAGAAGGTTTAACCACAGTGGTGGTAGTGGATATCCCTGCAGTGTTCCTAACTGTAGGGGGCAAGTTCTAAGTTTTTCCCCATTAAGAATATTAGCTGTGGCCTTTCATATGTGGCCTTTATGATGTAGAGGCATGTTACTTCTATCCCTAGTTTCTTGAGCATTTTTATCAGGAAAGGATGCTGTATTTTGTCAAATGATTTTTCTGCATCTACTGGAAAGATCCTATGGTTCTTCTCCTTTCTTTTATTAATGTGGTGGATCACATTGATTGATTTGTGAATATTGAACCAGCCCTGCAGCCAGGAATAAATCCCACTTGATCATGGTGAATAACTCTTTCAAAGTACTGTCGTGGGAGGGTGCCGGAAACAATGCCAGGGTCTGTGCAGGGACGAGTGAGGTTCTTTGAGGAAGTGATCATGGGCTTCCTCCCAGGACTGAGCTAAATTTATACTATTTGGTCTCACCAAACTACTCCCTCTTTTCCCACAGTCTTCAAAGAAAGCTCCTGCTGAATAATTCCACCAACTCAACAACTCCAGTTCTCACCCAACCCTCTGTACATAGGTGCCAATAAATCATCACATTAAAAAATGTGGTAATATACACATATACACAATGGAATATTATTAGGCCATTAAAAAGAAAATCCTGCCATTTCTGCCAACACGGATGAAACAGGAGGGCATTTTGCCAGGTGAAATAAGACAGTGGAAAATAGCGTATGGTATCACTTATATGCAGAATATAAAAGAAACAAACAAAAACTGATTTTATAGAGACAGAATAGAATGGCAGCTGTTAGGAGCTAGGAGGGAAGGGGAGATGGGGCGATCCAGGTCAAAGGTACAAACTTTCAGTTATAAGAAGTTCTGAGGCTCTGGGGGCACCTGGGTGGTTCAGTGGGTTAAGCATCCGACTCTGGTTCAGGTCACGATATCACAGTTTGTGAGTTCAATCCCCACATCGGGCTCTGTGCTGACAGCTGAGAGCCTGCTTTGGATTATCTGTCTCCCTCTCTCTTTGCCCCTCATCTGTGCTTTATCTCTCAAAAATAAATAAAACATTTTTTAAAAAGAAGTTCTGAGTCTCTAATGTACAGCAGGGCGACTATAATTAATTATACAATATTGTATATTTGAAAGTTACTGAGAGTAGATCTTAGGCATTCTCACCGAGAGAGAGAGAGAGAGAGAGAGAGAGAGAGAGAGAGAGAGAGAGATACCTATGCAAGGTGATGGATATGTTAATCATCTCTATCTTAGCAACCATTACATAATGCATATGTATATCAAAGCATCATAACGCTGTGTACTTTAAATATATACAATTATATTTGTCAGTTATTCCTCAATAAAGATGGTCGTGGGGGGTGAACAACCATCACAATGGACCCGGGGGGGGG
>NW_024412404.1:45449053-45517453 GCF_014898765.1 Herpailurus yagouaroundi
AAAAAAAAAAAAAGTGGTGCAGATTCAGGCACCATCTGTACCACTTCCTAGCTCTGTAATTTTGGCAATGTGTCGATCACCTTGGAGACTCCGTTTTCTTATCTGTCCTTAGTGTAAAGGGTCAAACATAGCAGGTGCTCCTTAAGTGGAAGAAACCACTGTTAAACCGTATTCTTGAGACAGATTAGCAATACCTGGTTTGTGTGAATAGTTGGCTATATTCACTAAATCCTCAGAAAATCCTCTACAACTCAACTAAGCATTGCTATAGAAAACGACCGACCAACCAATCAACTGTGAGAAATAGGACTTTGAACTCTAGTAACCATGTGCTACATCTGCTGGTGTACCTCCCAAGATTCTCGTCTCCAGGCAATTCTTTTTCTGTCTCTCCTCACTTCCCTTCACTACAGGGAGCATAACAGATTACATATGCTTACTTCTAAATCAAAGAAGCACATGTGTGACCTTTGCCAAGTCACTTAACCTCCCTTGGCTTCTCTTTGCTCATTGTTAAAATGAATCAGTTGGACCCGAGAATCTCTAAAGTCATTCCGGCTCAATGGTCTGTGATTCTAGGAAATGAACACTCACAGTCACTAGATAACAAATCAAGAAGTCAGCCCAGTTAAAGATATTAAGCCAAATGAAGCCCTATAATTTTCTTAATTTTGCTGTAATGGGAAGAAGATTAATATATATTAAGCCCATAGGATGTACAGATACTGTGCTAGAAGTTCTCATAAGGGATTTCAATCAATTGTTTTATTTCATTAAAGCAAATCCCCTAGGCAAGCCTGAAGTTTAATTTTGTTTTTATACGATAATGTTTGGGTCATTCACTGGTATATTGCCATCTTTGTGTAACAGTACTGGGAAAGTACCATAAAGGCATTTGCATACTGGTCAATACTCCCTTTCAATAGTCAGGAGGATGGGTTTATGGGTTTGGGAGCACATTAGTCAGGAAAAGTCTCACTAAATCTACCTACTCTCCTGGGCGCCCACAGCCTCCTTAGGATACACTATTCATTCAAGCATTCAACCTCAAAAATCAGTCTGCATCTCCCTTGCCCTACAATTTCTCCAAACCACAGTATGTATGTGATAAACATGCATAGTGTTAGCTCACTCACTCCCAATAAAGCCCCATGAATGAAAGGAGAGTCTCTCCGTTTGAAGCCTATTTCCTAAACGCTCAATGGGTCATTCAATTAATCCAGTAAGTACGTATTGGTCTCTTTTTTGTGTGTCAGACGAGAACTAAGTATTCGGATATGGGATAAGGTAAAGAAAGTATGCCCTTGATTGACAGACATTACAGTTAAGATGGGCCGGGGAGGGGAAGGGTGGACATTAATCAAATACAAGCACACACAGCTGTATACACATGCAAACACATTCTGTCTCTGTCCCACTCTTACCCAAGTTCTCTGCTGGTAGGTAGGCTCTTTATTCCTGTATCAGAGACTTAACTATTGTTGAAAACATATAGCTTGGGTGGCGTCTCTAAGGCAGGAAGGAACATCGTGGCAATGGAGGAGTTGATAGAAGGAAGGGGTGTTTGGAATGCAGCTAGTAGAAAATAGAAGCACGTAAGATGAGTTTTGGAAACGTATGCGGGTCCAGAGAGAATTACCGCGGCATACAAGAGCTTACAGATTCTAAAATTATTTTAACCACTTTGCCACTTGAAAAAAAAATGAAGGACGTCAACAGTGGTCTACTCTGTGTTACTTTTTTTGGTCATATGAGTATCTCTTTTGTTGGTCAAATGCCAGTTCCCACATGTATTACTTAGTACTAGGTGAACTCAGACGAGTCTAATAAGAGCATTATTAATAATAATAGCAATCATTTATTGAGAATTCCTAAAGACCTGGGCTCAGTACTGTACTTACATTCATAGTACTTTATCCCGCTCTCTACACCATGAGGTAGGTATCAGTTTGATCCCAAAGTCACAGATAAGAAAACAGCGTTAAATACCTTATTTGAAGTCCTACAGCTATTACTAAATAATGGGACCACACCTAAATCCAAAATTTGTACATTCCAAAGTCCACTGTGCTTTCGTCTATGCCAGCTTTGTGTCTCAGTTCTCCACACCCATAGCTCTGCTACGCAAACAAAGAGAAATCACAAATATAATAGGTATTGACATATATTAATAAGATCCTTTTAAATCCCAATTCACAGAGGTGAAACAGCAACTTTACGCAGTATGTTTTTCTTTGCTTGGAGGGATAGTGAAAGATTGAGGTAAAAGTCTAGTCATGGCCAAACTCATTTTTGAACAAAAACCAAGCTCTGCTCAATTAATATAATAATCATTTTAAGGGCAAAACTCATTTTTACATTATATTGAAAATATTTAAAATATATAGAAAAAAAAGAAATGGACATAAGAGAGAAAGACAATAGAAGATAAAGCTTGGCTGATAAAAAAAAAAAAAAAAACTCAGGAAAAGGCAGAGAATCACAAACACAAAAAGGGAGCAAGAGACATGCGAGTAGGAGAAGGGCCACGATGTGGAGACACACAAGACACATTCAATCTTCCAAGTATTCTGTGCAATTCACCTGAATCTCAGAATCTTGCCTCTCCTGGCTGTCCTCTGAGAAACAATTAGAGGGCTGACTGCTGTTCAGGGCTCTCAAACTGTTCTTTCCTCAGAAACTGCCTTGTTTCTGAATGGGAAGGCTTAGTTTAGCTGGGGGGCATCATCACCTAGGCTGAGGCAGATGTCTTCAACACATGAAATCACACTCAAAGTTAGAAGTTTCCCACCTTTGGCTGAATATACTGATAGAACAAACTCTTCTTTCCCTAACCCTTGAAATCAGAGATGACGAGAGATCATGAGAACGATTAGGCATATAGATAGTTTGTCCTTTCATTCATTGCTAAGCTACCTCGTTTGGTTTCATTAAAAAGTAACTTTTCAGTGATCCTTCCCAACCCCTGCCAGGCTTTTTTTTTCCCCCTCCCATTTCTAACACAATTTTTCTAGCCCTGGTCTATAATACTCATCAAATTAGCAATCTGAAAGCAATTGATCTTGTCCAGAGTCATTTTAGGAATCAATGCCTATGGCTTGAAGGCAAAGAGTAATATAATTTGGCAAGCTGCCTTGAATGACTTTATTTCCATTCTTATTGAAAATGATTGACTTTTCTGGAAGGTTTCTGTGATATTGGTAGGGAAGAAGAACTTTGCATTAACAGCCTCAAAATGTGAATGACACCCAATCTCCATTTAGCCCTGGCTTTCAGGTAATTATGCTTAACTGCTTAGAGGCCATTCTCTGGGCTTCTCTCTGACACTTGAAAGCGTATCTGTGTTCCACACTAGCCTCGGCATCTCCTCTCCTTTCTTCTGGTTCCCTTTCTCAACATTTCTGCACTAGAATCCTGTGTAGTTCTGCTTTCCAAAGCCAGAAATCTGGAATAATCCTGAAATGTCATTCTTCCTCACGTGTTACTCGATCGTGTTCACAATCTCAGATCTATGCACAATCCAATGGTGCCAAAAGAGGGATAGGAAAGCCCCGTCGAATCAGTGGTAGCCTTTGTGATGTTTTGACAGACCCAAGAGCAGGGTCTCACTGCTTCCCTGTGGGACTGAGACTCTGAAGGATTGCATTTTGAACTGGATCTGTTACCCAGAGCTGCATTCCAGACACCTAAATACACATAAGACACACAGACATCTATCTATTAGTATAAGGACTTTTGTGCTTGCAACAAGTAACAGACACCAGATGGAACTAGATTAAGCAAAAAAGAGAAAATAAAGGGTAAGTGATTACATGCATAAAGGGGCATAGCATGGACTGAAAGCCTTGGGGCTGAAATCGGGCATGAGAACCATGAAGATCCAAGGAGTGTTCTTCATCCATATCTTTTCTTGATTTCTCTCCTTATTTGAATTTCCGCCCCCCTCTCTTGCTCCTTATTCCACACGCTGGGTGGAAAATAGCTTCCCGAGAACAACCAGAGTTTCTGTCTGTTCAAATGGCTGCTCTCCCTTGGTCCCAATTCTAGTTTCCTAGGGTGGGAAACTGCATTGATTACACAACCAGCTACAAGTTAGGAGAGGGAAGTCACTTACTATAAACAAGCCTGCTAGGAACCTCCTCTTTGCCCCATAGACATGTTGAAATGTCTCCAGAAAAAAAAGGGGGGATATCTTGTGAGTTGGGTAATTCTCCACGATGTCCAATGTCAAAGGAAAATGACAACACAGCTGCTCTGACAGAGGCAATGAAACGAGCTGGAATAACACACGTATGCCTCCCGCCCAACCCTGCCTCACTCAGGACACTTCAGACCACATCAGATCTTCAAAGTCACTGCTGCAGCCATTAAACTAGAAACAAACATTCATCACTGGAAGGATTTTTGTCACAATTGGTACCAAACTTGTCCACCTCAAAACCTGCCAACGAAACAAGTTCGTGGTCTTCGTTTTAAAGGAAGGCGCAGGTCCAAGAACCCACATGATATGATAGGCCCTTCTCAAATCCCATTTCCCACCAAGCCTTCCTCTTATAGCCACAAAACAGTACTGGTTCGATTCTTGTCTGGAGCATAGCACAGGCTGTACATGTGTCTGGTTGCTACAGCCAACAGGTAATGGTGAAGGCCTTGAACACAGTGATCTATCTACAAGTAAACACTAAGGTCTGTGTGCCAAGAACTAAACTAAGTTCCTACTTCAAGTAATTGAATTGAAATAGTAAACAATTATGCAACAATCCACGAAGATAGGGAATCCCTCCTTTTACAGACAGAAGACCTACAGGTGAACAAGATTAAATACTCCTGTAAAGAGTCTAAAGAAAGCTTCTAGAATTTAGCGGTTGTTTCTTCCCTCCTTGAGGTACAGGAAGTTTTTGTTGCTTTGTTAAAATCCTTACCCCCACTTCCTTGTCTTCTGAGTTCTGTTGTTAACAGTACAAGTGGGTTTTCTGCTTCCAGGAGAACTTTTCAGCCATGTAGAGTGAAGGAGCCTGGAACTGGTAAGCCTCTCGGATAATGAAATACAGAGTTAGGAAAAGCAGCTGCATGTGGCATGTTAATCACCCCTGACGCTCTGGGAGAAGGGAGATACAATTCTAAGTCAGCTAATCCCCTAGCTCATTGGTAGTGGGTTGGGGAAACTGTTAATCAGGATCATAAACACATTTGGAAAGAGAGTTCCACAGGACAGCTTGGAGAGAAGAGAGATAGGCAGATCAATTCAACAGGAAAATCTCTTATTTGTCACATCTGGAAGTACTCTAAGTCTTAATTAGACTGTGTAGTAAAGAAGGTCTCATAAACAAAACTGGTGAGAAGGGGCAAGGAAGGAGATGGACGTGGTTGAGTCAATGCGTCCAGTTGGCCTCACTCCAAGGATCAGAGACAAGTCAAGAGTGAGGAGCCCAGAGGCTGCTTGAGAAGCGTGGCTGACAGGCATTCAGGGGGTGCTAACTTTGCCTCCTTTGTACTTCAGTGTAAAACAACACCCATGATTCTAATGGAGAAAACTGAGCCTCTCTCCAGCTCCATTCACAACCTAAAGAATGGAAGACATACCTGTCTTTCTGACAGGTCAGGTTAGTAGGAACTTAACTCCTATCTTTTTTGATTTTGGTTTTTGTTTCTCCCAGAACACCATTCACAATGTTCTCCAATAAACCTCATGTTATATATATATATATATATATATATATATATATATATATATACATACACACACACACACACACACACACACACACACGTACAGTGGCTTATCTATTTACTCATTTTTATTAAGTACATAAAAATGCTAACCTGACTTCTGAATGGCTTTGATAAACTGAGTGTGATCCTCGTCATATTAAAGGAATATCATCCAAAGTTGAATGATTTAGCTCTTCTGTGTAACTAAGAACACACACATATGTACACTTTCAACTGGGCATCTATAACATAAAACAAGTTTAGGATATTTATTACAACATTTATAATCCCAACCAATCTCCACATTAAATGGAAGACAGTGCTGCACACGGTACCCGATTCCCTACATCTTTACACATGTGGAGACTGACATTCTGATCCAGTGTTACTGTAAGGCATATTATTTAAACAGTTTTTTTTAAGTTTATTTAGAGAGATACAGAGAGAGCACAAGCTGGAGAAGGTCAGAGAGAGAGGAAGACAGAGAATCCACGCAGGCTCTGCAGAGTCAGCATGGAGGCTGACATGGTTCTCGAACTCATGAAACTATGAGATCGTGACCTGAGGTGAAACCAAGAGCGCTTAACCGACTGAGTTACCCAGGTGCCCCTTACTGTAAGGCATCTTAGAGTATCTTTCTTCAGTGAATTCCTCTAGAAAAGAAGAATGACAAATGATGTTATGCAGGGTTACTCTTTGAAGGAAAAGTCCAGGGATCAGGGTGCTTTGCTTCCCACCAAGAATGTCTCTTTCCCGTTATGAAAACAAAACAAAACAAAACAAAACAAAACAAAACAAAACAAAACAACCTTCAGAGTGAACCCAGTGACCTAGAGCCCCACCTTTTGGCCAACTCCATAGCAGCAGAACCATGCTTTGGTAGAAGAATGGAGTGAGAGCCTCATATCTATCATTAGTAACAGGATACTATGCATGGCGCTTCATCATTCCCAGTGGGGTTTTACACAGATGACACACAGGGCCAGCTGAGTGATTGCAAACATCACCCATAATTTGGGCTTTTTTGCCTCTAACTTGTTTTTGCCTGCCAGTGGTAAATCTCGTATCTCAATTCAAAGTTATTTCAAATTTAAGAATCATTAAATCTTGGGGTGCCTGGGTGGCTTAGTTGGTTAAGTGTCCGACTTTGGCTCAGTTCATGATCACATGGTTTGTGAGTTCAATCCCTGCATCAGGATCTGTGCTGACAGCGCGCTCTCTCTCTCAAAAATAAATAAATAAACATTAAAAAAAAAAAAAAAAGAATCATTAAATCTCTAGTGTGTTTCAGAACAGACTAATAGTTACAGGGTTAACACTTCTAGAATTCTGGCCCTCTTAGTGCTTGACCTGTATGCCTTCAGTTAATCCTCACAAACTTCCTATGAAATCAACATTATCATTGCTAACCTCATTTTACAGTTTATATCTCAATGTCATATTTATTGTAAACGGCAGACTCAGGATTTGAATGCAGGCGATGTGATTCCTGACCCTGTAAGTTTATACTGTGCCAAAATGCTATACCTGTTAGGGATAAAGTGAAATTAAAAGCCTGCCCCAAATGCATCTTTTTGTTTGTTTGTTTGTTTAATTTAGCCAGTATAAAACGGAAGTGTTTAATGTGTTGGTAATAAGAAATTCTGGGATTTTGTTTTTCATTTTAGACCTCTCTTAGAGGGAGTATTTGTGAGGTACAAATGGGGAACCTTGAACCAGTGCCAGTATACTTAATGTTCACACGTGTACATGAACAGACACACTCGAGGAAGGAGTTATTGACACTTATATAAGTGGACTTAAATTCTTAGCCCATCACACAGGTAGATGACCTCATCAAGTAATTCAGGTTGCTTGGTCTAGAGATTCATTGTTGCCCTCTGACCTCGTTCCACGTGACTGTTCATAATGCTGATTTCAACACAAGTGAGAACTCCAACTGTTCTAGGCAGCCATAGCTTCAGATCTAAGACTTGAGAGCTCCTTATGCCACGCTTCCTCCTCTTATGCATCTCCTGAATATCTCCTGTTAAAATATCTAGACTCACATGAACCCACTCACATTTGGGTAAAGAAAAAAATCCCTTGGTTAAGAAAAGTTCAAGTCCTAAAATATTAAATTGGATGTTAGAGTCACCTTCATTTATTGTACAGGGCTCTACGTAAAAAGAAGGCTCCACTTCTGCTAGTTTTCTGTGTAGCCATTTATGGTTGTGTGTTTTTGTTTGTTTTTGTTTTTGTTTTTGTTTTTAAGTCAGGAACCAAAGAAATGAAGCTGGTCTTTCCAGGTTCGATGATTGTGATATGTTTCCATGTTGACACAAGTTATGTGATTAACTTTAGTGCATGAGGACATGCTCCTCCTGGAAAGGAGGAAGGGATCACTGTGCTCATTTTAGGACTGTATTCAACCTGGTGATAGCTCAATAAGAACTAAACAACTATAATATGTTTGCATTTTCTATGTGGCTTCTGGACCCAAAAAGCTTGAATGCGTATTGGCATATTTTATAAATGAGTTATGGGAGTAGGGAAACCCAGTGTTTTTCTCAGATAAAATCATTTCCAGGCCAAATCGTGGGGAAACTTGGTGTAATTCTCAAAATATTGAATATTATACTGTTATTCCAGCAAACGACTCATCTAATTCTTTTAACATCCCTTTGAGATAAACACCAGAAAAGGATCATTAGTCCCAACTCCTTCAGCTAGAGAGGCTAATAGGAGAAACTTGCTCATCAAGTCCCAAATCAAATTTTAAAAGAAGGAACTTTCTTTGCACTTCTGAGGACACTTTATTCATGTGCTCATTCTCCCACATACGTTAGGGCCAGGTGTCACCCCACAAAGCTACAGAGGAAAGAGAACATTTGTTAAAGAGTACCAAATTGAGACTTCAGAAGCTTCTTGCAATGGAAAAACAAAACAAAAATCAGATTTCTCCTAAAGCTGTAGAAAATGTGTAGGGGGAAAAGGCAGGGAAAGGAAAGCAAGCATTTAGCAAGGTAGCGTAATTTGTCCTAGAATCAGACAGAAGCGAGTTCCAGCTCTCAATCAGCTGCTCAATAACCATGGTCCCAGGGGGACTGCTTAAACTCTCTTTTGCTTCTGTTAAAATGGGGGTGAGGGTGAAAGTACAAGCTCCCTGGGACCAGTGGGCAGGTGGTGTTGGTTAAATGACATAATGCATATTTAACAGTGCCCAGTGCATGACACACATTTCCAGGGCAATAAAGGTTATAAATGTTAGTACTTCAGTCAGAAATGGGACATTAACTTGCTATGACAGACACTGACTACTATGCTCCAAATAAATATTCACCATCTACAGGAGGAGAGTCGGCCTCCCATTGGCTGAGTCAGTTAAGATATTTACAGTATTTGAAAGATGCTCTACGTTCTAATCCGTGCCAAGAAGTCAACAGTGATTGGTTCTTCTTTTGCAGACCTTGAGGTATGCAGAAAAAAAGACCAATATTAAAACATTATAGGTTCAGAATGTTAAAAAAAAAATACTAAAGACATGCCACAAGAATTTATGCCAAAGCAAAGAGGAGTCATTTACAAAATCAAATAGAGTCAAACTACCAAACATGATTAAGCTAAGCAATGTGAAGGTAATCCAAAAAACCTATAGTAAAACGTTTGCCAGACCTCTTTATAAATTGACTGAAAATTCTGGCCTGATACATGCTGCTTTCTCATTTGTTCTATAGAAACTTCTAAAATTCCAATGTACCAAGACTATTTTAATATTCTCTAGTATGAGCCGAACTATCTTAAATTTATCCGGTCTGATTATTTCCTCTCAGAATAACTGAGCTCGGCTCATTCTTTCTGGAATAGTTGGAAGCAGCCTTCCTTCCTCTCTGGATCTCCTCCGGGTTCAGCTGGGAGGCATGGGGTTCCTCTTTGACTCAGCAGCTACCAATTAACCACCTCCTAAGAGCTCAGCAGTTGATCTCCTTTTTAAAGCGACCAGACAATCTTCCACCACTGCAATCTATGTTAAATAAGCTAAACATCTGACCACAATAACTGGAGGTTAAATAAACACATTTCTTCACAAGATTAAGGAAAATCAGGGTACTTAATACCAACTGACTCCAGCCAGGAAGCCAGGGACAAAGTCACAAGGCTTGTATCCTTCAAGAATTCCTAAGTTACTATCATCACCACATTAATCATGTTGCACAATAGCCAATGAGTCCACTGTTCTCCACATGCCCTACTCTGAAATGTGTGTTGCTTTAACCAATGTCCCCACTATTTCCCACCCCAGTTTTTCTTCTCGCCATGTTAATTTTCTCTAGGTTACTCTTGATCAGTAAGAACCTCAGTAGCAATTTTCTGTTATTGGCTTTGTGTTTCACTCTACATTTCATTAAGCCAGATAATAACTACAGAAATACTGTACGGGATCCAAATCACATATATGGAACACAGGGATAGAACATTTGGGAATTTGCTCCTTAACATATGTGGCCCAAGACATGGGGCCGGATTTCTTCCCTGACCACTTGGGATGGCCCAAGTAATATGCCCTCTAAATTTAGAACATGAAGTTCATCTTTAGTTTATCAAGACAATACAAACGCCTTTCTAAAAACTCTCTGAGCTGCAAATACTCTTCTGTAAAGCAATCCCACTAAAATTGGCCTTTATCGCATACACAGGGGTAACCCTCTCAGGGCTTTTGTAAGGATTAAAAGAGAATACTTGACAGAGTACCTGAGAAATGGTGAGTATTCGATAAGGATTTGCTATGAGCAGCAGCAACCATTATCTTAACTTGAAGAACTAATCAGATTGGTGAAATTTTTAGAGGTCAAGTGACACTCATCAAAGGTGGAAAGCTCATAGCTTTTAGCACAGCAGATCTACCTCCTGACATCTATTCTAGAGAAATAATCTCATACGTAGTCCAAGGGGTATATGAAATGCCATTAATATGATCTGTTATTTGTTAAGAGAAATACAACTCACATAACTTAAATGTCTGCTATTGGTAAAATTCTTAAATAATCAATATTGTATTAGCACAATTCAAGAATACCATGCAACAGTAGAAAAGAAGAAGAATCTACATGAATTCACATGCACCAAACATCTAAATGTCTTGCTAAGGGGGTGGAAAAAAGCATGTTCAGAACAAATTTATAGCATGACATAATTTGTATTTGTGGGAGAAAACACTAAAGTGCAGCATATCTTACCACATATATTCCTATCTGATGATTCTTCCAGGAGCACATGGCCCTGTCTAATGCACAGAGGCAGCCATAGACCTCTGGTTAATGCCCAACCTCTGGTTGGGAAAGAAGGTCTCACCCTCTGCTGTGGCTTAAGCATTTCTTGACTCTTGGCTATCTTCGCCACCTTCTGGAAGATCCTGGCCAAGAACGAAACATACTTAGAGAAATGTCCAGATGAAAGCCTGGAAGGGAGATTTCTGATGACTAAAGCACCAGGCTCCAAAGGGGCTTGAAGGTAGGGATGCCTTTTGATGTGGTTATAGAAGTGGAAACCCCCTCAGCTCTGGGGTCAGTGGGGTCCCATTTGTGTTATTCACTTGCAAATGAAATACACTCTGGCTTCCAGCTCCTTTCTCCTTCCTTTACACCAATGGTTTTTAAACATTTTTTAGTTCTACATTCAAATAGAATTTTACATAAAAGCCCAGTAAATCCAGCTATGCACTGAAAAGTGAGGAGGAATGAGATCACAGACCTCAGAACCCTTAGCCAGCAGGGATGGGGCACTGCATTTCAAACAGTGCTTTCAGAGTACATATCTATGTTCCCCTAGACAAGCCAATTAACCCTCCAATGCCTCGATTTCTTTATCACAAATGGGAATAATAATATGTTCCTACCTACCTTTTAGGTTTGATAAAACAGAAAAGAACAGCTCTTAAGGCATTTTAGAAAAAATGTACAGCTTTTTAAAATTAAAATCCTTGTTCCGGTTTCGAATCTGAGTCCATAACAAAGAATCATTAACCTTAAAATGCACCATATCAAGCAAAGAGATGACAGCCTTCAAAACTTCACAATGCTATCAACCCTCAAGTACAGCAGACTCGTAAGCACATCCTCTGTAACTATGCATGGGACAACCACACTAAATAAACTGTGCTGACAAACCAGTTAGCCACAGATCTCCTGCTGTGGTTTAGAACTTGTACCTATAAATTTCATTCTGTCTTTGCGTCTGGCGTAATCATTTTCAGCACTGTACTGGGCAAAATTACCCAGGAACTCAACAAAAACAAGAACGATGAACCAGAGTGATAATCATGAAAAACTCTCATCTGGCAGGAAGGGGCCTGATAACTGAATTCTAAAACAGACTCACATAATCTAGACTTCTAAAGAACCTTGGAAATCATCTAGAGCCATGCTGGCAAATAAGTGTTCTCTCTTGTGCTCACTCAAATTTCTTGGTGGTATTTTTCAAGGCCATCCTAGGACAGTGTGAATGGTTTGAGATTGATTGGAACTATCTGCTTTTGGCATGGTAAGGGAGAATTGCAGCTCTCATGCTGTGTGTATGGGTCAGTTCAGACTTCCAGTGTACTAGTGGGGAGGTGATGACTGACCATTATACAGTGATGCAGCTGTGGTGGGCTCCATATTACAAATTCTGCAGCAATCTCCAAATAAATGTGTTAAAATATGTGTGATGGGGGCAGCTGGGTGGCTCAGTGGGTTGAACAGCCAGCTCTTGATTGTGGTTCAAGTCATGATCCCAGGGTCATGGGATCGAGCTCCATATTGGGCTCCACTCTGAACGTGGAGCCTACTTAAAGATTCTCTCTCCCACTGCCCCTCTCCTTCACTTGTGTGCTCTCTCTCTCTCTCTAATTAAAAAAAAATGAGCTAGACTTCCCAACTCTTTTCCCAAAAATGCCAGGCGCTTAAAAAATTTTTTTAATGTTTATTTTTGAGAGACAGAGAGAGACAGAGACAGAGTGCAAACAGGAGAGGGGCAGAGAGAGGGAACCACAGAATCCAAAGCAGGCTCCAGGCTCTGAGCTGTCAGCAGAGAGCCCGATGTGGAGCTTGAATTCACGAACCATGAGATCATGACCTGAGCCAAAGTTGGATACTTAAACAAATGAGCCACCCAGGCACCCCTCAAAGACCCCAGGCTTCTAATACATTCCTCTTCATCAGCTGTCCTCCTTCAAATCAAGAATTAAGTTAAGCAAAGAGGGAAAAAAAAAAGGAATCTGCAAAATAATCAAATTTGATAGTAGGAAAAAATTTTTCCAGGGAAATGTTGAGACCTCATTTGATGATTGATGATTTAATGATTGATGATTCTCAATCATTAAAATCTAGTCCAGGCAAATCTCTGAAAAGCACCTAAGGAAAAGCAAAAAATCCTTTTCTCATATCCCCAGAGAGGAGGACTTAGGAATGGGTAGTATCATAGGTCCTTATTGTCACAAGTTTTTATTCAACCTGCGTGTTTCATTTTGGCAAATGTCTTACAACATTGACTTTGTCGTTTGAAAGGTACACGTTCTCCTTTCCCAGATGAAACCAATAGGGAAACTGAAGGGATCCCATGAGGGATTGTTTTGCTCCTTTTCCTGCTTCTGTTATTGTAAGGACCTAAACTCTAACTTACACACACCTTGTAGGACAGCTAATGTATGTCCTCCTTGTAAAGGGCAAGGAATTAATGATTTCCTTGGAGTCTCCCAGCACAGCGGATAAGGAGTGACTGGGTGGCGTTGTCATGAATGATTTCATAGACCACTGACTCACCAAGACCCCTGGCTCCGGGGTATAAGTGACTTATGGAGTACACCTAAACACTCTGGATGTGTAAGAAGACATCCATTGAACCACAATCCTCAGTAAAAAGTACAGTCCCCAGCAAAGATAGAGACTCATTCTTCTTTCCTTTCTGAGTCTCCCAGAAACTCTGTATCTGTATTCTCTCTTTGCCTTCAATAAACTCTGCTCTCACTTCCTCTGTGTTTGTGTTTGATTTATATCCTGTGTAAAGCCAAGGACCCTCCTGACTGGTCCTTAGGACCCGGCCTGGATCACTGGACCCAGTGAGTCTGCATCCAAATGATGCTCTTTCCATGAAGACATAAAGTAAGAGGAAATAAATATCTGTATTAAAATCATAGGAAGAACAGCCCTCCAAACACGCAAAGCAATCAAGTCTTTCTGACTTTCTTGAAAATCATTAACGAGTTGTGGGGTACCTGGGCGGTTCAGTCAGTTGACCAGCCAACTCCTGATTTCGGCTCAGGTCATGATGCCAGGGTCGTGGGATCAAGCCCTGTGTTGGGCTCCACACTGAGCATGGAGCCTGCTTAAGCCTCTCTTTCTCTCTCTCTCTCTCTCTCTGCCCTCTCCCCCGCACACTCTTTCTAAATTTAAGTTAATTAATTAATTATTTAACAAGCTAATGAGTCTTTCTTGCAGTCCTTGTGGTGGTCTTCTTCCCTTCCTTACATGGCTCCAAAACTTTCTAAGTATGTATTTTCTCCATTGCCATGATCTTTAGGCCATACTTCTCCCTGCCAAGATCTGGTCCCATATTATCCCTCCAGCCTCATGTTTCACACCAAGCCACCTTCTGCCCCTGCCCTTCCACAACAAACTGCCTAAGAGGCTTACCAGAGTCGGCAATTATATTTTTAGTTGTAGGATTTGATGTTTACAGTCTTTCCATCTAGTAGAGTAAAATGTTCCATGATCTGTGTCTTTAGTTCAGTAAATATTCAATGAATGGAACTAGACTATCCCTCCAAAAGCCCTGCTAGTTTCTGTCTCTGGGCTGTGATAATGCTGTCTGCATTCAATTTTAAGTTCCACAAAAGAAAGGAGTACGTAGCTTACCCCTTTTTATATTCTCCCAATTAGGCACTCGCTTTTTGCCACATCAGCTTCCCCACTTTTGCTCACACCAACAGATCACACAGTTTTGTTCTAGTTTTGTTCTTCTCCCTCTTGCTGGAGCAAAACCACAACAAAACAAAGCAAAAACAAAAATGTATTATGGAGAACTGTTTATAATGAAGTCTTATAACGAAGCCAGGAGATCCTTCATTTCTAACTGTTTGCTTTAAATATTTTTCTGGTGATTTTCACCTTTCATCCTAATCTCAGTCGTATCGAACCCAATACATGCCTGGCTATTTTTTCACTTAAAAAAGAAACCAAGCAATCAAGATGTCCTGCCCTGTCTAACATTAGACAGATACTGTGTTTATTCTTAAGGATTTAAATAAATAAATTATACGCGCACACCTACACAAAGCAAACAAACATAAATAAATAAAAAAATGTACCCTGCTTTTAATAAACAGTCAATGTAATTTGTAGGAACAGTAAGAAATAGGCCCTACTCTCAAGAAACAAACATTCTAACTTGTAAGGGTAAAGTCACAAGTAAACAGACACAATAATGTGTCACAGGTGGTGTATCAGATATGCAGGCAGGGTACAAAGAAAGGAGAGGCTTTTATACCAATGGGTCAACACAAGCTCAGGAGAAAGGATGGCATTTGTTAGGGGTCTTTCGAAAGGCAAAGGAAACTCACAGGTCTCGGAAAGAAGGGGATTTTAGCCCAAAGAGAAGACTGAGCATTTGAGTAACTTCAGGTCCTTCAGCATGGCTGGAGAATGAGATGCCAGGCTTTGAGTGCTGTCACACAATGTTAGGAAGGACAGTCGGTGGCAAGTTAAGAGTTGGGCTTTCTTCTATCATGGAGAACCACTAGAGGGGAGGAACCCAAATAGGTTTTTGTTGGGATAGTGGCTACCAGCCCATGTGTGCATGACATTTCCATGTTTCGTACACTGGGACTCTGGTCTAAAAAACCTCATTCTATTAAACAAGCCCTAAGAAATTGGAAGTCCATTTAAAGGGGCACAATTAACGGCCCCTTTGTTCTCATGTAAGTATTCTGAAATTGGTGGGTCTCATGGAAGTGCTCTATCTTTCCCAGATTCCCTGAAAATAGGAGATTATAGCTGCCACTACTGACCAAAATGAAAAGGTCAGTAAAACGAATCTGACCTTTCCCCAAGTTCCTAGTGGAGAACTGGGAGACATTTTCAAAGTATGCAATATCTGACTTGAAGTCCATATTTGTAGTCTTATGGGGCATGAACAACTTTGGGCCCAGTCATGTGTACTGGTTTTCAATTCGGCTTATCGTCAATGGTCCACAGAAAGGAAGAAGGACCAACCAACCCTTGAGGCCAAGTACACGGTGTCCCTAAGGCTCACCTTAGTTTTAGGAGACCAGGGCAATGGTTTAATTTATTTCAAAGTCACAAGAAAAAAATAAATAAATTTTAGCTCAAATACAATGTTCAAATAAACAACATATATTTGCCTTTATATCAACTAGGTCATAAAATGTGATTTTAATATATTTTTATAGGGAAATGGGCTCCAAATGAAAAGTGACTGTAGCCCATACAAGTCCATATGCAGCCCAGAAAGAGAGGGTGAGAAAACTCAAGAAGATGAAAGAGTCTTTACGTTAGGCACTGGCACATATCTTATTATGTATGCCAGGGGGTGTGAAAGAAGACATATTTATTATCCCGACAGGAAACAAAGAATCTGAAAAGAGGAAGGACTTTGATTCCAAGGAAGAAATCATTTGGATTTCTAAATTCCTGTATTAATTGCTGGGATTTAAAATCCTTCCAGAAAATGCAATCTTTAATTAGGACCAGTCTCCCTTGAGGCCGCACAACACTTCGGACAACCATTTAGAGTACAAGCTGCAAGAAAGAACATTTAGCCAAGAAGGCTCGGTATCTGTCAAACAGTCCGTAAACCATGATGGTGGCTGCATATTTGAATTTCATAAGATTTCTGGAAAAGGCCCATCTGGCACTCACTTTTATTTTAGCTAGAACCCAGATGTCAGCAGAACAAGTAATTAAAAACCAAAATCAAAACTATTGTAGGTAATGTCAATAAGCTTACACAATATTTTGCAAATCCTCTACTCTCAGCTTGTCTATATGCTACCGACAGGTTCTTATTTTATTACTAGAGCTCTGATTCAGTCACAGTTCTGTCTGAAACTTCATTAAGAACTGTCTGCATTTTATCCTGAAAACATGTTATTCTGATAATCAGAAAAAAATGTTAAAATATATATATATATATTTTATATATTATATATATATATATTTTTTAAGTTGCTTTTATATTCAATTTCTCATGCTGGCATCCAAAGCCCTTCAAAATTTGGCCACAAGGAAACTTGATGCTTCTCTTTCAATGGTACCCAACTATTTCACTGCACTCTAGCCAAAATGGATCATTCATTACTTCAGTGCATTGCCAGTACTTTCCCAATGTCATGTCCTTGCTTATGTTGTTCTCTGTGAATGAAGCCCAATCTCCTACACCCCTATTCTGGGTTGTTTCTCTTTTCCCAAGCCCTTGGACACCGTGCTAAACCTCTCTTATTGGCTTGATTATTTTCAACATTGTTTTAACTACTTTTATGATTTCCTATCTTCCTCATTACACTGAAAATCCATTAGAGGGAATGGGCTATTAGCACCAAGCACTGCATCTAACTGGTACGCAGTCATGCCCAAGGAACTCTTCAGTAACCACACAAAAAACCTTAGCATACCATCTCCCTGTCTTTCCACCTTTTCTACCTTACTTTCCTTCATAGCACTTAACACCAACTGAAATAGTACAGCATGCATCTCTGTGTGGTCTTTTGATGATGAGTGAGCACCGCACAAGGAGGAGCCTGCCATTTTGTTCACTGTTGTACGTCCAGTGCCTAGGGCCTCGCCTGGGGTGTACTATTTGCAAAGTAAATGTTTTTTGAATGAACTAACTGACAGGGACTCAGAAATAAACATTTTAGGGAGTATGTGAAGATGGAAAGTATCTCATGACCTTTGGAATTGACCGATATCCTCTACGTAAGTTAAGTACAACTTTTCATACCTACTTAGAACATAGGTGAAAGAGTGTTATTTGATAGAGTAGAAAAGTATATCTGTATTAGGTCTAAATGAAAAGCCATAGAAGGGACATAACCAGCACACAGAGGGACAGGTTTCATGGGGGGAGGTATTTTGATAAAGCCACACAAGATCACACTTAGTAACAGTAACAGAGACTCTGTGTTTGAAAAACCTATTGTAGGACTCTTTAAAAAGGGCAAAAAAGCAACAGAAATCATCAACCCAATGAAGATTACACACTTTAAGTATTTTAGAAGTCTGTAGATATTGAGCCTGTGGGTCAGAGAGCCATATTCATACAGAGCAAAGCAGATGGAATGGTAAACTGCACCGACTTCCAGTATTTGATAAGAAGAAGGCACTAGTAGCTCGGGGATGTGTGATACCACTAGTTGGCACAGCAAAGGGATCCCTAGTTGCAAACTGAGCAAACACCTGCTGAATGTCTTCTGGTGTCGGGGACTCTGCTGGGCACTAAGTGAACGATACAGAATGAAACAATAGTGTTCATACCGAATTTACAATCTAGACTCCTAATGAACTATTCTCTCCTTCCTGGCGCATAGAAAACAGGACCTACCGGGTGTGAGAGAGAGGCATTAAAAAGACAAGGTGGGGTAGCTCAGAGAGGAGCAGGGGATAAACACTCCAGGGCAGGCGGTAAGTTCAGGGTTGAACCCAAAACCCCAGTCATCTATGAAGACACTGCCTATTTCACTTCTGGCTTAAAATCTGTGGTAAGTAAATGCTAAACCATACTCATTTTTACATGTCTATTAATAGGAAAACCCACCATCTAACATAAGAAAACTTTCCCCTTTGTTTTTAACTAAGCATTGAAGTTTATCTTTAATGTATTATTCAGGTTGGGCAATGATTAATTAATCAGAACCCTTTTGTACTGGGAGAATAGAACTAGGCTCTTGGCTAAATAACACCAGATGCTCCAAGTTAGATCCCGTCAAGAGGATGACAGTGTCAGACATTATTGTTAATTATGCAGTAAAAATTACAAGAATCTAGAAATGAACCTGGATTTTTAGGAAAAAGATTTTTCCAGTACTTTTGGCATATGTAGGATGATGCTGATACCCCAGCCCTGACTAACGGTTTGTATGATGAGGGAACAATCAGTCAAAAAATGCAATATGCCTCAGCTTAGGATTCTGGCTTCAAGCCCATTTAATAAAGGATATTAGTATATGAAATTGTGTTTGTTGTTGCATAAAGTACGCATGTACATCCCAAGAGTTTCAAGAAACCTGGCCCATTAACACGTGCTCCTGTGGGAAGAGGCCTAAGCAACCAGAATCTTTAAGTTTTAAAAACTAGCCTAAGGGAGAGATTTAGTCAAAACAAATATATTTGTTAATTAATCTCTCTGAATCTTAGATATTGGTAGATTTGGCTCAATAGCTGATGCTTACATATAAGGGTCATATATTTTCTTTTATTCTGCAACTTGCTATCCAGGGCTGACAGGCTTTCAGAGAAAATGGCCACTTTTAAACACTTGACAGAGCAAATCCAATGTGAGCTATGAATCAATCAAATAAGAACAGGAGTATAGGCTTCAGCCATAAGGAAAATTCCTTTTCCACAATCAGGGGAGGTTGATTCCTATGAGGAGAAGAATCTAAGACATTGCTTTCTGATTCTGAAGGATGTATTTTGATTGCAGGGCAGTTCAAGAGAAACCCCAGTGATAAAAATGCCACTCCATTTAGGCTTTATTTCTGGAACCTTCTAGTCCTGCTGAATAAAAGGAGGCAGAGAATGCCTTTATTGGAACCTCTCCTCAAAGCTGAATTCTGGATAGAATTCAAAATGCCAAGAGTTCATCCTGTCAGCAGTTGAACCAGAGTTCCTGCGTGTATCCAAGAAATGGACGGATTGCTCAGTCCATTCTTGCAGTACAGGAGATGTGCCTGGGATCCTTTTTTTTAGAGCCAAAAGCACCACCTTGATTTACCTAAGGACTAGATAATGGAAAAGGTTTTAAAGGTGAGACAGCAAAAACTCTCTACTGGGTCAAAGAAGAGGACGGTGAGTTTTCCATCATTTAGTATCCTCCTTCCCTCCACATTTCTAGAACAATCTCAGTGAGCAGTACTCATTCGTTCACGTACCCTTCCAATCTTTTAGTCATTGAATCATTTAACCTATGCTATGTGACGGTTTCCACATGAAATAAAGGCTTGTTTCTTTGTTCCTCCCTGCCACAAATAACCACTGATCACTTATTATGGGTCACTTTTAGGTACTAGGCATATGGCAGTGAGCAAGAAAACCAAAGGCACTGTTCTCAAGGAGCCTGTAGTTCAATGGATGGGAGCACACAGGTGAGTGAAATAATAATTGAGAAATTTTCAGGGCACCTGGGTAGCTGTCAGTTAAGTGTCTGGCTTTGGCTCAGGTCATGATCTCACTGTTCATGAGTCCGAGCCCCACATTGGGCTCTATACGGACAGCTCGGAGCCTGCTTCGGATTCCGTGTCTCCCTCTCTCTCTGCCCCTCTCCCACTCAGGCTGTGTCTCTCTCCATCTCTCAAAAATGAATAAACATTAAAATTTTTTTTCAAAAAAGTAATTTTCACACTTTGGCTGGTCTTGCATTATGAGGATAACAAAACAGGGCACAGTGATACAGAGTACCTGAAAACCTTTCCAAGGAGCTGGGATTTTCCCAGCCATGAAAATATCTGGGGGATGGCAGGAGACAGCAACTTTCCAAGCCCCGAGCTGTGAGCCATTATGGCATGTTGAAGGTAAAGAAAGTTCAGCATGTGGCTAGATTACTGAAAAGGAACTTACAAGAGGCTCACAGCGCTGAGGTTCTTATGTGTTTCTAGCTGTCTACATCATTAAATACATAGTGAAAGCTATAGATTTTCCCCAGAAAAACACCCAGCCACACACCGAATATTTGGTATATCATCTCAGAGGGTTTGTGGATCCATTGAAGCCCTATCTGTATATTTACTAGAGACTCATGGACTCTTGATATAGAAGAAAGAACAATTTGGGAGGGTTATGATGCTGCACTTAAAATTTGATTCAACCAGTCTGTATTGAGCTACATATGAGTACCAAACATTTTCAGATATGTAATTATTTTAACATGTATGAAAGGAGCTAAGAATCCCAGAGATTCAGTAAGTTGTTCAAAACCTGCTAATCCATGAAAGGGCTGGAATTTGAACCCAATTATTTTGAGGCTAATCTTCTGTCTTGCCAGCATTCTCTCCTTGATTTAGAGACTAAGGGAATTGTGGCCACAGACTTTTCAATAGCATAAGTCACCTCTGTGCTCTGCCTCACTTTGGTCTTCTGGACTACTGATATTGCATAAAACTGCTTTACAAAGTCACCCTAAACAGACTTGTAGTTCTAGCTTCTGCCTGGCTTGGAACCTTTTTTATTCATGCTTCAATTGTTGCTTCCAACACCTACAAATTTAGTATCATCTGCAGGTTTCATTAGCAAGCTGCTTATCACAGCTCTTCCAGTCATTAATGGAGCTGTTAAATACCTCTGGTCCCTAACCCACCCCTGCAGATACCTGCTGGTCACAGGACAGACTCATTTATCATTTCTCAGCAGTTGGGAATCTATGGACAACCTCAGACATGAGGATGACATTTTAGTCCAAATCAAGGATCATTTTCAAATTTCAAGATGTGTCCAATGCGTTACATCTCAGGTAATCAAGCCCAAGGGGTAGGACTTACTGCTTCTAAAGAAAGTGACCATATGAATTAGCAATGAATAGGGGCGCCTGGGTGGCTCAGTTGGTTTAGCCTCAGACTTGGGCTTAGGTCATGATCTCACGGCTCGTGATTTCAACCCTCAGGTTGGGCTCTGTGCTGACAGCTCTGAGCCTGGAGCCTGATTTGGATTCTGTGTCTCCCTCTCTCTCTGCCCCTCTCCGGCTGGCTCTCTCTCTCTCTCTCTCTCTCTCTCTCTCTCAAAAATAAATAAACATTAAAAAATTAAATTAGAGGGGTGCCTGGGTGGCTCAGTCAGTTAAGTGGCCAACTTCGGCTCAGGTCATGATCTCGCGGTCTGTGAGTTCAAGCCCCTCGTTGGGCTCTGTGCTGACAGCTCAGAGCCTGGAGCCTGCTTCAGATTCTGTGTCTCCCTCTCTCTCTGACACCCCCCCCCCCATTCATGCTCTGTCTTTCTCTGTCTCAAAAATAAATAAACGTTAAAAAAAATTAAATTAGAGGGGCGCCTGGGTGGCGCAGTCGGTTAAGCGTCCAACTTCAGCCAGGTCACGATCTCGCGGTCCGTGAGTTTGAGCCCTGCATCAGGCTCTGGGCTGATGGCTCAGAGCCTGGAGCCTGTTTCTGATTCTGTGTCTCCCTCTCTCTCTGCCCCTCCCCCGTTCATGCTCTGTCTCTCTCTGTCCCCAAAAAATAAATAAACGTTTAAAAAAAATTAAAAAAAAATTAAATTAGAAATGAACCAAGATGTTTTTGAAAGGGGCACTGTGAATAATTACCCAGAACCACAGATGTACACTGAAGCTCTCCAGAACAACTTTCGTGGATGTATGCTCACTGTAGTTCTCTGTATCTTCAGATTCAAGTACCATTTACCGAGCACCCACTATTGGCAAGTATAAGCACATCTAGAGATATGGATAGACGGACAGAAAGACAGATAGATATCACCTCCTTAAAGGATAATGCAAGGACAGACACAGAATTCTAGCCTCTGCAATCACAGGAGAACTTTTCGAAACAACAGTATAATAGAAATCCTGAATCTGCCCCTCTCCTCCTGTGCATTTGTCTTTGCTTGTCTCTGTGAATTATTTTCTGGCCACTTGTCAACTTCTACTCTACAATGGGCTTTTTTTTTTTTTCATCAAATTTTGTGGATTATATTCTAGTAAAATAGGCCTATTTTAGAACATTAGTGATAGGAAAAGACGTGAAATGCATGGTTGCAGAAAACGATTTTTTCCCAAATGAACTCTATTGTTCCAATAGTTTCCCAATTGAACCCATCACAAACAAAGGAACTTTCAGCATTTTTACTGAAACCCATGTGGCTCACTATTATTCTAACATAATCATAATCAGTACAAAGTAGGAGTCAACTATTATGTAGGTATGGTGAAATCTTGAGGCAATGACATGTGTAGCTTGGGAGCACATTTTCTCTGTGCACTTAAAATGGGTTACAGATATAACCCATTGCTTTTTCTCACTTACAGCCACTCAATCATTCACTCAGATGCTAAAGAAACCCTGTCCCAAGCCAAATTCTCTTATTTAAACTTTTTAATTTTGATTTCCACTAGCAGAGTCCTGATGCATTAGTCTCTTCAAATATGTACCCCCCCTACACACTTAAATTTTAAAACTCATACTTCCAGGGAAATCCACTTTACAAATTTATGATTTATTATATTAAAATAAGAACAGCTTTTAGCAGGTTTCTGCCATTACTGAAAGCCTTTAAAAATCTCTGCTTCTGAAAAAAATGCAGATCATATTTTACCACAGGTAAATGAATTTGGACAGGCAAAGGTGAAGTACATAGTTGAATACGAACTGCACAGTGAGCCAGATATGAATATTTATCCTTCACCGTTTGTGTATTTTTTTCCCTTGAATCAGAAAAAAATACTTTTAGTCAAGTGACTCCAACTGAAAAAGAAGGTTGACTTGCAACTTTGAAGTGCCATGATATTTAAAAAAAATTTTTTTAACGTTTTTTATTTATTTTGGGACAGAGAGAGACAGAGCACGAACGGGGGAGGGGCAGAGAGAGAGGGAGACACAGAATCGGAAACAGGCTCCAGGCTCCAAGCCATCAGCCCAGAGCCTGACGCAGGGCTCAAACTCACGGACCGCGAGATCGTGACCTGGCTGAAGTCAGATGCTTAACCGACTGCACCACCCAGGCGCCACAAGAGCCATGATATTTAAAAACACACTTGGATAGCGACAGAAAGTCCTCCTATCGAGTTCACTGAAAATGCTTGTAAAAAAATCTGCTTGGAGCAAAAAAGAAGAGGTAAATCAAATGATTCAGAAGTCGGATAGGTTTCACTGAAAACAAAGCTAAACAGCAATCCTGGGGTCTCATAAAGATTCTGGTGTCTTCCCGTCACATGTAAGTGCCTGCAGTTGCTTCCATCAGTCCCACTGCACATAACTTGTCTACATTTATGAAATGCATGCACCTGTTTGGAAAAGAGCAGTTTTACACAGAGTCCCTGTGGTGTGCAATCACCATTCAAATCAGTAGTTCTCAACCCTTGTTGCACTTGAGAAGCCCTTAAAGGAACAAAAAATGTCATTACCTGGCACCTGCCCCAAACAGATTCCAATTTAATTGGTCAAGAGTGGGGCCTGACTATCGGAAATTTTAAAGCTCCCCAGGTGACTCTGATATCCATCAGGCATTGAAGACCTCTCATGTAGCTGATATTTATTTTGAAATGCCTCAACAAATGGTTCCAGAAGGATATGCAATACGGTGCAGAGAGAGGAAATGGGAAGTGGAAACCTCACAACGGGTAAGAGGCAAGTGGAAAAGTGAACAACAACTTACGTATTTTTTTTTAACTTCAGTATCTTCACTGTGATGAATGGTGAGGATATAGAGATGAGCAGATCCAGCCAAGGGCCCTGAGACAATAGAGAACTCTAACTGTGATGACTTCTGAAACATAAATGGTGGGTGCTACTGCGAGAGCATGTAACTGGAGGCTGTGGCTGGGAGATGTCCTGAGGAAGTTTCAGTTAATGTCCAAAGGAGGAGAACAAATGGGTGAGGTGGAGAGAGGATGATTCCAGACAGAGAGATCAGCGTGTATACCTTACCCGTGCAACAGACACAGTGGGGAACATTTGGTGGACAGAAAGAAGGAAAGTCTGGTTGGAACTGAGTGCAAGAGAGAGATTTTACCTGGGAGTCAAGGATAACCAGGGAAATGTTACATTCACAGCCTTGCTAAAAGACTAACATGACAACTCAGGGCATGGGGTGCAATGGATAGGCTAAACGCAGAGAATTCTACTCCCTCAGACATTTATTAATCAATGGCCAGGTGGCAACTGCAGGGTAGGAGCTATGCACTGGCTAGAGTGTGCGGGGAAGTTGTCAAACTCAATCCCGACACTTAGGAAATACTATCCAACTTGAGCAAATTATTTACTACATCTCTTCGCTTTGTCTGCAAAATGGAATAAAGAGTAGACTCTCCTCCTAGTGCCTTCGAAAAAAAGACCAGGTGAGATCACACTTGCTGAGCCCCTGTCATGACTCTAGGCCCAGTAAGTGTTAGCTGCTCTTTTTTTTTTTAAATAAATGCTTATTTATTTATTTGGGGTGGGGCAGAAAGAGCGAGACAGAATTCCAGCCAGGCTCCATGCTGTCAGCACAAAGCCTGATGGGGGGCTTGATCTCAAGAACCAAGAAATCATGACCTGACCCAAAATGAAGAGTCAGACACTTATCCAACCGAGCCGCCCAGGCATCCCAGTATTAGCCATTCCTATTAAGATTCACAGAACCTACCATGTAGTCGGAGGCCAGATGTGAGCACAGCTACCTCGGCTCCAAAAGAGAATGCGCTAAGGACCATGGAGGAGCCAAAATAAAATGCACAGAAATAAAGGAAATTGCTTCTGAATCACTGGACCAGAGAAGAATTCATGGGGGTAAAGATGTCAGAGGGAAACCCTGAAGAACAAAGAGCATCATCTTCCTGTTCCCCTCTGGTTTATTTCACCCATACCACCAGTTCCGTCATCCCCGTTACCTTCTGTGTTCAAAACAAGAGCAAAGCACTAGCATCTTTTCATGTGAAGCCAGGATGCAGGAGAGAAGCAGAGGTCTGGCCCAGGGGAAAGAGAGGTGGACATAAAGGAGTAGTTGGTAAGTTCAATTTATACAGGCAAGATTTAATACGGAAGAGTGCTTGATACACGTCCAAAGATTTCTTACCTTACTTGCAATGACGATGACTGCAATTCATACATTTTTATGACTTATAAAAAAATAATTAAAAAACACTTTTTAAAAAAAAATGTTTATGTTTGAAAGAGAGAGGGAGACAGAGCATGAGTGGAGGAGGAGCAGAAAGAGAGAAGGAGACACAGACTCTGAAGCAGGTTCCAGGCTCTGAGCTGTCCGCACAGACCCCGATGCAGCACTCAAACCCACGATCCGTGAGGTCATGACCTGAGCTGCGGTCGGAAACTTAACTGATTGAGCCACCCAGGTGCCTCCCCCCAGAAAACACTTTTTAAAAGCAGTGTCCATCTTAGATTTTTCCACTCCCCTGGTGGGCAGGGAAGACTGCTATCAGCACGTAAGCGCTCTTGCTGAGGGTGCTCTGCAATGGTGACGACCTTGTTTATTAATACACAAAGTTCTGTGGGTTCTTTTCCTACCAGATATAGCAATGACTGTTGGGTTCAAAGGGAAGACTTGCCCATCGGGGTGATAGGAGACAGGGAAAATTAAACAGCTAGACATTTCTAGTTAACATCTGGAGGTGCCTTGTGGTTGCTTCAGAAATAGGGAAGATACCAGGACATGCCTGGCACCAGTCTGCTGAGAGTGCAGCCCGCTTCAGTATAGGCCATATCAGGACAGAAACAAGGAGATATGTTCTGTTCAAAGGAGTTGCTCTCGGACCCAATCCGTAACTCCCTTTTCTCTTCTGAAGGCTGAAGTCACCCGTGAGGGATTACTTTGACAGATTACTCTTCTTTACACACCCCCTTTTGACAATTTGAGCTCCAGCCGTGGAGAAACAAAGCTATTTAATTTCAGAAACCAGTAGTTTCTTTATGACATTTGGCAGAAAAGAATGTTAGAAGTTGTGGAACTAGCTCCTTATAGACATTGGTTGTTACAGAGTACAGACGTCTGGGGGGCTTTAATCACGACAAACAGCCCATCAGCCATTATAAAAAATGTGCTCGGGAATGGGAAAGAACCTCATAAAAGAGCCTAGATGAAGTGATGTACTTGTATGGTTCAGTGAGCTGAACAATGGGC
Organism: Herpailurus yagouaroundi; assembly: GCF_014898765.1. Classification (NCBI taxonomy): domain Eukaryota; kingdom Metazoa; phylum Chordata; class Mammalia; order Carnivora; family Felidae; genus Herpailurus; species Herpailurus yagouaroundi. The sequence goes on from NW_024412404.1 coordinate 45,475,789, forward strand.
CAGGACTCGAGAGATCCCAAACCACCACCATGTCCTGGAAAAACAAGTCACTTACCAGACTCCGCTCTCTTGCCTCATTGGGAAAGCACAGGGCACGACCACTGTCCCACCTTGCAAGGCACACGGGAGGAGGGCTATGGGCCATCAGTCTGTGAGACACACATAAAACGTCCTGCCTCTGCCACTGAGCTTTTCATTTTAATCGTTTTCTGCCAATTACTGGGAAATAGAACGATGTGCGATGCATTCTGGTGGCACAGAAACTTGCGTTTACAGAAGGAAATGACTCATGAGGGCAGGAGAAGACAGTCTCCAACCATATGCTCAGCATACACCACTGACAGCTAATTCAAAGATGTATAGAAAGCAGAATAATGTTTCCCTTTTTCATCCAAATTATTTACCAATGACAAAGGGCAACAAGTCAAGAAATAAGAGAAATAAGTTGATCCAATTGGCTAATGTACTGGTGAAATTTACTCTTTCCTTACCCCCAAATTTTTCCAGGCCAGACAGAAAACACTGGAGCTGTGTCTGCAATCTTACTACAGTCTTAGAGTGAATATCTATGGCCCAATCATGTAGGGGAGGTTCTTGTCACTAAGAAGCCACAGTTAACTGGTATATACCCACAAATGAGATATTATAACTTCAGCTTATTATCATTTTCTATTTATGTCTTTTCTGTTTATCCCTCTTTCACCATGTGCTGGGTGGCTTTCTTGTCACTTTACGCTCAAAAACTTTAATTATCAGCTCCCGCACCCAACCTTCACTTTCCCCATCCCCACATTTGACCACTGACCCCTCTCTGTTCTAAATGTCATTATTAAGACTCCAAAGAACATGACTGGAACACACAGAGAAGTGGGGGGAAAAAACACTAGAACTCAAAGGACCTGAAAAGGATGAAATCTCCATTGTTTACTCTCAAATAAATAGTGTATAACCACTTTATGAAACAGATGTATCCCCATAGGTTAAAAAAAATGCCCCTAAAATGAGTTTCTTGAACACAAATCTCAACCGTAAGTGATCATCATTATAAAGCCAGCCAGTGTATTCTTCCTTACACACACATAAACACAACTCACTAAGTTCAATTATGAGAAAACACAATCAATTAAGATAATGGTCTATCCTTCATATAACAGGCATTATACAACATTATCAGTCTCTGCCTCTTGGGAGTTGTAAGCCATAGGCTCACCTTTCCCAACCCACACCCCCTGCAAAAGGGTCCAACTGCACTCTACTCCTGAACCCACACAAAGGAATTTTTTTTCATGTCTAATTAGAGTCAGGTGTCCATTTTCTGCCCATGAGCTGTGCCTGTCTTTCCCTTTCTTTCTTTCTCTCCCTGTCTTCCTCCCTCCCTCTAGAAATCCAGGTTCTTACAATGTCTGATAGAACTGAGCTTCAATATCTTATTTGCCCCCACAGATTCCACCATTAACAAGGGCAATAAAAGAAAAATATATTACATTTTAGATGACATTTGTTCTCAATTTACAAATGCCAAATTCTGTACAAATTTAAGATTACACGCTAATAGAAGTACACCACAAGCAACACATTAATACTAATTCTTCTGCCAACTCCGTTCCTCAAAGGTGTCCTTACCTGGTGGAAGAGGCAAGGGAAGCCGCCTGGGGACTGTTTAATAAGGGCACTAACCCCATCCATGAGGGTTCCACCCTCACAACCTAATCACCTCCCAAAAGACTCACCTCCAAATACCACCACTTTGGAGATTAGGTTTCAATATATGAATTATGAGGGGACAAAAAAATTCAGGCTACAGCACCTTAAGTTAAAGAAACCCATCTGATTTGCAGAACGTTTTGGTTGCTTGTCGAGGGAAAAAGAGTAGGATCTTTTGCGATGCAGCTACTATGGCACAGGAATCACAACCTTCTGAGAGTGGAATGTGTTTGCTGGACCAAATTCAAAAGTGGGACATCGAAAGTCAACGTTTGTTCAACTCGACAGAGAAATAGGGATTTCCAGTTAATAGATATTCTGGCTAACAGAGGATTTTCATTTAAAGAGTCAACACGGGTGGTATTCAAAAATGCAGCATATGTTAGATTAAGAAACAATAAAATTATCTTTGTCATTTTTTTGGTGATTCAGAAAGCACTCCAAGTTGTTTGCTGTCTCAGGGAACAAGGACTCCCAATTCAGAATGCTTGGGTTTGAATCCCAGCCCTGCTACTTACCAGACTGGTCTTGAGCAAGTGTTTCACCATCTCTGTGCTTTGGGTTCCTTATGAGTAAATGAGGATAATAATCATACCTCACAGGGAGATAAATTCACAGATAGAGAACTATGCATGACACATGGGAACCAGAAAATAAACGTTAGCGGTCACACAGGTTAGCAATTACAAATATTAAAGATCTTTACCTCAGAGTGTGGGTTGACACAGAGTTTTGGTTCCTAATTCTGACTGCCTAAGACTGCCTTATTCTCAAGTAGTACAATTTAAAGCACTACAAATCCGAATCTGTTTGCTATCAAAATGACATTGGAGTAAACACAATTTTTCAACTTTTCACAAAAAATAGGGAAATCACCAACTGTAAAAGCACCCTGCTAACAGTGGTGCCCTGGATTTATTTTTTTTTTTTCATGTGCTGAAACTCTTCCTCATCATGCATCTTGTGACAGAAAACCAATAAGCCATTTTTATGTTTTCATTGATCTGAATTTGTTTCCTATGACTAATGTCTGTATAAAAATTCCTTAGCATAATCTAAATCATCTCTAACACAGAACATAAAACCTGTCTTTGTTGTTTTCTCATTGGAGCCTAGGGTTATAGGCAGGCCAGCCAATAAGCTCAAAACAAGGGACTTCACTCCACAGAGCTAGCTCCTAATATGAGGCCAAAAGCAAATCCCACGCACACATTATAAAGACACTCTTTCAGCAAAAGTGACAAATGCGAACAGTCTAGTTTTGCTGAAACCATGACATGATATGGCTATAGTTTCCCACACAATCTTATTTTTCAGTGTTTTCTCTTCCAAGATAAGGACCTTAAAACAAAAGCAATTACTTTGCTGTGTTTTACACTGTTTAAAGGCATTATCTCTGGTTGAGACAAAGCCTTTATGCTGCCTGATAAATGCTCAGATGGCAGAAGAGATGTTCAAATTCCCAGTAAAACAAGAAGCTCAGATTTCCTGCGAGGTCATAAATGACAATGAAAGGAAAAGTCTCAGAAACACTGTGGATGTCAGATTCAAGGACCTGCAGTCCTGCTGTTGTAAAGAATCCAGGGGATTCTGTATAAAGGATAGGCCTGTTTAGTGCTTTGACTATGAGCTTTATTATGAAAGGACCTTTGGAGCAGTCGGAGATGAGACAATAATGAGTTCTGTAAAATGAAAGGGACCTCAGAAGTCCATCTGGCCCACCCTCCTGCCATCAAGCAGGCTTATGCTCTACAAGCCCAGACAATGGAGATAATACTTTATTTCAAGTTTTTGGATGTAAAAAAAAAAAAAGTAAATTAAAAAAAAAAAAACCCTCAGTAATCTACTCAGACTCTAGAGTAGATGTTCTACGAAATGAAATAAAATTCAATTATGAAGTATATTAGAATGCCAGAGATTTGATATTTGATTATCATGCAGGTCAAAGAATGCTTCTGACAAACACAGTGATCTTTAATTTATCATTTGTCCTCATACACAGAATCCTTACCAGTAACAGAACGCAGCTCTACTGTAACTAAAAGTCCCCTGCACCCTTGACACACACACACACACACACACACACACACACACACACACACCATCACACAGGAACACACAGTCACTGCAGTATTAAAATGCACGCAGCAGGAAAGAAATGGCGACAAGGATGGCGAAAGTCTGAGTTCTAGCCCTGTCTTCTGCGCTTTTATCCATCGGATTCTCAGCAATTTATAACCCATCCAACTGATTTTTTTTTCTCATCTGTAAAACTTGGATAATGGTCTGAAGAGGGTGCTTGTGCGGTTATAATTAATTCCTGTATGTGAAAGGCCTTCAAAGATGACAAAGTGTACACTGAGGTAAGTTTCTGTGCTATAATGTTTATTGTCGTGTACTTAGGGAAATCTCAGATGTTCCAGCCCTGCAAATGTGAGGCTGCCCGACCTCCTCAGCCCTCTGTCCTCACACAGGGTGGTTCCCTCCTTCTGTGTCCCGAGCATGCTTTCAGCCCTGGAGCACCCCCTTTTGACCAAAGGCATCCCTTGTGTGATCATGAAAGGAGGTGCCCAATTCATTATCTGTGCCAACAACCCTTTTCCTTTACTTTGTCATAACTGCCACCACAAGCCCCAGCTCACAGTCTTCCCCTCTCTTTTGACATTTCTAATTATGTTTACACTTAGACAATATGTTTTTAGTTGAAAAAAAAGTTACCAAATATAACTTATTTCATTATTCTTTATTTCCTTGTATCATGGTTGTCTTTCTAGATTTTTAAGTGGCTTAAAAATCATATTTTAGTTCATGTTATATAATCAGTAGACCCTTAACCAAAGCCTTAAAAATGCTCAACAAATGGATACTGAATGAAGTACACACATTTCCAAATACACCTCCTATTTCGCTTACCAAGTTAACTCACGAAAATTTATCTTCTCTATTCCACTTAGATACATCTAAGAGTGAAAAATAACAGTAATCGCGCCTGACAAGTGTAAGAGCTATGCTAGTGATGTATTCCACCAAGAAAAAGGCAATTTTAAGGAAAATTAGATATAAAAATGAACCAGTTCAGACGCCCTACCAAGTAATCTAATGATACTCAACACAAAATTATCCTACCTATAGTAGCCTAACTCAGGCAATTATGTACACAAATAATCAAATGACAAAAGAAAACAGCATATTCAAAAACATCCATAATGGATGCTTATCATATGGAAAATAAATTTAATAAGTAAATTCCCAAGCAAATATCACTAGAATATCATGACAAAAGACTACATACCTAATTAAAATGCTTACTTCTAGCTTATTAAAGGCAAAGAATATGACTTTTAAGACCATTCATGGTATATTTTTTGTAGTAAAACTGCTAATAAAGACACCATCCACTGGGTGTTTCAACGCCCCTTATGCAAAGGGCAATGCAATACGCTTCATTTAGATTGAAGTACAAGAGAAAAAAAAACTATTTGAAAAACCAACATGCTTCCCCTTATAAGATAGTAAAAGCTCCATAATTCACCGCTATCCTCTTTGCCTTTTTGTGGGCAGTTCAGAGCAAAATCGAGCCTCCAAAGTAATAGCTTTACTAACCTAGGTTCTGGTATAATTATTCTATCATTGCTTTAGTGATTTGGTTGTTTTATTTGATCCATATAACTTATTATTTCATTTTATCTATCATATTATGTAAGATACCTTAAAATTATTTTGGAAATAAATAGGGCACGGTACATACATGCATGAATAATTGCAAATTGCAAATATGCTTATTGTAATGCAATAGAGAAATACAGTAACAGAATAAGGTTTAGTCAATAATAACTATGAAACAATTATTAGAAGCTAATCTGAACCTTTTCTTTTTTTTTAATTTTTTTAACGTTTATTTATTTTTGAGACAGAGAGAGACAGAGCATGAATGGGGGAGGGTCAGAAAGAGAGGGAGACACAGAATCTGAAACAGGCTCCAAGCTCTGAGCTCTTAGCACAGAGCCCCACGCGGGGCCCCAACTCACGAACCGCGAGATCATGACCTGAGCCGAAGTCAGACGCTCAACCGACTGAGCCACCCAGTCACCCTGAAACTTTTATTTCTAACCTTATTATTATTTCTAACCTTTACTGAGTTTTTACTCCATATTGGGCATTATTAAATGTACTTCCCATTTTGTTATATGAAGGAATCCTCACAATAAACCTGTAAAGTAGGTATAAGCAGCCCCCAGTTCCTCATCTATTGATAAGGAAACTAAGGCACAGAGAAGTTAAGCAATCTGTCCAAAACCACACAGCTTGCAGGATGCACATATATAATTTTAAATGCAGGCTTAATTTCTTAACTTAAAAGAGCTTATTACATTTATGACAGTAATAGTCCTAAAAGGAAATTGAATTTAATTTCTTCTAAAGTCAATGGAAAAATCAGGTCATCTCTTCTACCCTCACCTTATTTTTTTTAAATCAATATTAACATTTTAAAACCTATTAAGACCTCTGTAACATTGTTTTCTATTATTTTAATCACACTATTGCAAAGTGAGTGAGGCAGGTAAAGTTAACTTGAGGAGGGGACACATTTGGGCTATAATCAGAGCTAACTAAAGCCACTGCCTTCATTAAAATACTCATAAAAACAGGAGATGTTAAAACACCACAGGAATCTAAAACTATTCATAACCTACCTGCCACAGCTCAGGACAAGTAGTCCAGCTTCGCTGGGCCATGAGGTCTGAATTTCAGGGTCAGGAAGATAGAAGTTAGTTGTTCAAACGCTCTAGAGAAACCGCCACAAAACGAAATGTGGCCACTCCATAAGCCCATGGGGACTGATTCGCAGATCACTTGGGTTTATGCCACGCCTTTGTCACTTCCTTTTCCTTTAGTTAGTGCCCCTTCTCTCTCTAGTTTCCAAGAGTTCAACAAGGTCAGGGATAATGCACCTTAAAATGTGAAGTCAGTGGTAAGAATGTGTGAAGACTTAAGACCTTTGCTGTGCTTTCATGTAGTGCTTTGGTTTTGATTTTGACTTTTGTTGTTTCAAGCAATTCTTTCCGGTCAAGGGAAAAATTCCATAGAGCATGTTTCAAATTATACAGGAATAAATATGGTTCCATAAAATCAGACATTCAGACAGTGAGAATGGATGACCTTTCCTTGAGTGAGTGCTAGACACTGGGAAGTAGCCTAGAAAGGGTGTGTGTATGTAATTAGTCTCACATATGTTTGTGTATATGTGTGTGTGTATGTTTCTATGTGTGTATACGTATATTTTTGTACATATTTATGTAAGTGTGTGCGGGTAAATAATGAAATGCACCGACATATTAGGAGTTTTTTCTTATCGGTGGGAGAATGGGAGCTTTTGTGTTCGTCATATGATTCTCTATTTTCATGTTTCCTGAAATGAGTAGGCAATAGTTTAATAAAACTGTATATAAAAAACTTGTGAAAAAAATCATGACAGTATTGCATAGTATTATTATTTCTATGAGAGGAAAACATTCCAACATGACAAACAGCTAAGAAAGTTCTATAGAACTAACCATTTAAGACCATTGAAAAGCTGGTGGTCTTTTAGGGTGCCTGGGTGGCTCAGTCAGTTAAGCATACAACTTGGCTGCTCAGGTCATGATCTCACAGTTCGTGAGTTCGAGCCCCGCATAGGGCTCTGTGCTGACTCAGCCTGGAGCCTGCTTCCGATTCAGCATTTCCCTCTATCTCTGCCCCTCCCCCACTAATAGTCTGTCTCTGTCTCTCTCAAAAATAAGCAGACATTAAAAAAAATTTTTTTAAAAAGAAAAAAAAAGCTGGTGTGGTGTTTTTTCAATTCCGATTAATAACACGTAACCATGTGTACCATACGCAATCAATTCCCAAACACTAGGCTGTGTGACACTCATAGATGTTTAACATGATTTAGTATTGGTTTGATAATCTGAAAGGCAATCCAAAATCCCATGGTGCCTCATGGTCATAACAATACAAATAAATCCTCATCGACCATGAGTCTAAAGTAAGGCTGGCTATGAATTTTCATTTTTGTATTCTTAATGAAAGGAACTTAGCTTCATATGTTTGTTACCCCATACATTATAAACATACAAATACAGATGGTAAGATTTTGATATCAATCCTTAGCTTTCTCATGCCACCATCAAGTACCTACATGAATTTGCAACTTCTTCCTCACTAATCCACATTCTAAATCAAAGATGGAAACTCAGTGGGATCATGCAAAAGTTAATGACGATAACTCTTTAGTTGCAGTGAAATCTGAGTGAATTTTACAATACTTGAAATAAATGAAGAAGGGGAAGAACAGTAAGGAAACCAGGCTTAAAATGTTCAGTAGAGTTCAATACTTTCTAAACCTCACAGAGTTGAAAGACATTTATGCAATGATCTTCAATGTGTCCTCACGTTACCTCACTCCCTCCACTAACTAATATTGTTTATTCACAAATGTTTACAATTCTTTTAGGCAGATACCTGTGGCTTTAAATCCCCCCTACCAAGTAGTTCAACTTATTTCTAACACTTAAATAATTACCTTGGCTAATAATGGAAAAGATTGAATAAACTACCAGCATCTGGACCTACCACCTTAGAATCCTAAAACTGGAGGGCCATTAAAAATTATTTATACAGGGCGCCTGGGTGGCTCAGTTGGTTGAGCGTCTGACTTCGGCTCGGTCATGATCTCGTGGTCTGTGAGTTCGAGCCCCGCGTCGGGCTCTGTGCTGACAGCTCGGATTCTGTATGTGTGTGTCTCTCTCTCTGCACCCCCCCCCCCCCGTCCACTCATGCTCTGTCTCTCTCTGTCAAAACTAAATAAAAATTTAAAAAAATTTTTTAAGTTATTTATACCTATCTGTCCTACCCCTGTCTCCCCTGACCCCCACAATCAATTGAAATATTTGTCCTGATTGATTTTAGGCCTCCAAAAGCCTGTTGCTCAAAGCTATACTTTTTGTACCTGAAGGAGAGAAACAGTGAAGAGAAGCAGATCCACTTTGGCTCATGGTTACCAGTTGTTCCCAAGAAAACAGTGCTTAGGGCAACAAGTGACAGCCAGTAAAGTGACCCTTCTCTGAAGCCTTCTCTCCATCCTGCCTTCTATTGAGCCCCAGATAATGTAAACAGCCTGCTGCACCCTGACCTACACTTTATATACTGGAATTTATATTACGTTATCTCTTTGAAGATTTATATTACGTAATCTTTTTGAAGGTATGTTTATTGACAATCTATCCAGAAGCAGTATCTACCTTCCTGATCCTGCCTGTCCCCCGGCAGACACAAATTCTTTCCTCTTCTCTTGCTGACAGCGATCTTTTATTGCTGATGCACTGAGTTATATTTTTGTATAATTATACCATCTCTGTAAGCTCTGTTCATAAGACTTTATTATACACCTCCAGTGGTCTTGGTACAGATTAAAGGAAGTAGTAATTTTATAGTGCTATTTTTGCAAGTAGCTTCCATCCACCTTCAAGACAACCACAAAGTGTCGTTTACTATGATTCCCATTTAACAGAAGAAGACAGTGAGTCTCAGGGTTCTTGCATAAGAACACCATCTAAATAGTGGGGAAGCAGAGTACTAGACCCAAATAAAGGCAGCATCACTTTGTTTTGAAATCTTATAAATGTCTGTAATTTGAATGAATATTCTCTTCCCCACCAATAAATCCTAAGAAGTTCTGCATACATCAGCATTCCTAACGAGCATTTTTTGACTCTAAGCCATAAGAATGCAGCAAAAGACAGCAATAAAAAGATGAATGGTCAACATTTAGTGAGTGTTTCAAGCTTCTAACGCATAATCTCATTTTAACTTGTCAGAAACTCTAAAGATGGGTACTATTATTTCCCTCATTTTACAAATACAAGAAAACTGAGGCCGAATCTCAAACCTAGTAAATTACAGAGACAAGATTCAAATCCAACCTGTTTGATTTTCAGATCCAAAACTTAGCTATCACCTTCTTCTTATAATGAAAACAATTTTCCCAACCTTCATAAAGAAATTTCTCAGTCCTAGGGAGCCCGCGCCTTTGAAGACAAGTGGAAATATTCATGGTGATTAATATTTTTATGATTTTCTCCCTCCATGTCCTAAAGTTACATAAAATCAATCCAGATGGTTGATTTTCCCATTCTGTCTGAAACTGAGAGGGCATTGGTAGCTTGGAGTTCACCCCTAGGGTTCCAAGCATCATGAACACTTTCTACTGCCATTTAGGCAGGAAATAGCTCCTACATTTTACTCTAAAGTTTGCTCTGTACTCTTGGCTCCAAGAGCCTCAAATCCCTTCAGGCAGAAAACTATGAGCTGCTACCGTTTTTGTCATTCTTCAATCACTTTACCAAATAAAAATGTTTTTGAGTGAAATGAGAATGCGTATGCAAACCACCACAAGGAAATCTGGAAATATTTCTTAGGATCCTTACTTAGTCTTCCTTTTCAAAGGTAACAGCCATCTGATTTATTTATTTATTTATTTATTTATTTATTTATTTATTTATTATTTATATATGAAATTTATTGTCAAATTGGTTTCCATACAACACCCAGTGCTCATCCCAAAAGGTGCCCTCCTCAATACCCATCACCCACCCTCTCCTCCCTCCCACCCCCCATCAACCCTCAGTTTGCTCTCAGTTCTCAACAGTCTCTTATGCTTTGGCTCTCTCCCACTCTAACCTCTTGTTTTTTTCCTTCCCCTCCCCCATGGGTTCCTGTTCAGTTTCTCAGGATCCACATAAGAGTGAAACCATATGGTATCTGTCTTTCTCTGTATGGCTTATTTCACTTAGCATCACACTCTCCAGTTCCATCCACGTTGCTACAAAAGGCCATATTTCATTTTTTCTCATTGCCACGTAGTATTCCATAGTGTATATAAACCACAATTTCTTTATCCATTCATCAGTTGATGGACATTTAGGCTCTTTCCATAATTTGGCTATTGTTGAGAGTGCGGTAACAGCCATCTGAAAGTGAAGAGCCAGCCATCTGCTACAAGGCTCCACAAATGAATCTACTGGAGACCCAAGGCTAGAGAGAAATGAAGTTCAGTGATCAAAAGTCATTTAGTTAATGCTGATTAGTCCTTGACTCTTACATCATAAGATTCAAAATGCCTACATTGTTATATAATTTAATCAGGTCTATCATTATTTTCTGAACACTACTGAAGTTTTTCTACGGAAGAAACTCAGGACAGGACTGGCTCCTTTATTAAAGGTTAAGAGAGATTAAAGGAAAAAGAGTAAGTAGTGTATTCCCAACCATTTAAGTAGAAGGGAAGGAGAAATGACAGATGTTGACTTGTTGCCTCTGGAATATGAAACAAAAATCTGCTTCTGGCCAGAGTGGGGCCCTCCGTAACATAACCTTGCTTGCCTAATTAGCCAACTCTAATACTCAAAGTGTGGCGTTAATACAGAAAAGTTGTAACACCTACTATGTTGGTAAAACTATAAAGAACTGATAGGGTAGCATGGTTTCATGTGAGCTGGGCAGAAACTCACAGTCATTCTGGAGATGAGGCAGTTTCAGGGATTTTAGCTGTGGGATTTTGAGGTCATTCCCCCTGGATTGGGCCATTCATGGACTCATCAGCTCTATGAATGTAGCCTGTCTTCTCTCCCACCACAGACTGACACAGTTTCCCTGGATCCAAGTCCAAATCTTGGGGAAGAAAAGTGGCCAGCTGGTTCAAGAATTTTCCCCAAGACCACAAGTTTCTGGCCAGTCTCTGGACGCCCATTTTGATGACATTTTCTGATCCTTGCCCAGTGCTCTGAGAGATCATATTGGCCTCCTAGACTTGCTCCTTCTGTAATGTGCAAGTCAAGAATATTTCATTTGGAAAGGGGTATCAATCAGTCTAGCACTCCAAAACATCTTAGTATAATTTTTTAAAGGTTTATTTATTTTTGAGAGACAGAGATGGAGCATAAGCAGAAGAGAGGCAGAGAGACAGGAGACACAGAATCAGAAGCAGGTTCCAAGCTGCTGAGCTGTCAGCACAGAGCCCGAAGTGGGGCTCAAAAGCGTGAGCCGTGAGACCATGAAACGAGCCAAAGCTGGACACTCAACCGAGTCATCCAGGCACCCCTCTTAGTATAATTTTTGTATGCATATATCAATAAGGTTTATGAAATGCCATGTGCCTTCTTAGGCACAGCAGATATGAAATCTGGTCCATAAAGGCAACTATTTAGGAACTATTAGTTCCCTTATTCTATACAATATTTAATTCATCATTATGAGACACATGCCACATGGTACCTAAAAGCCACTGGCATCAGACTGACTACTGTTCAAATGCCCATTCTCTCAATTATTAGCTGTGTTACCTTGGAAAATTCACTCTACCTCTGTGGTCCTTTCTCAGTTTCCTTATTAGTACCATGGAGATAATAAAGAGCACCGACTTCAGAGAGTTGTAAGTGTTAAAAAAAAAAAGCATTATGTGTAAAGTGGCTAGAGAATGTCTGGCACAAGGGCACCTGGCTGGCTCAGTTGGTTAAGCATCTGACTCTTGATTTCAACTCAGCTCATGCTCTCACGGTTTGTGAGATCGAGGCTCATATCGGGCTCTGCACTGACAGCATGAAGCCTGCTTGGGATTTTCTCTTTCGTTCTCTCTCTGCCCCATTCCTACTATCTCACTCTTTCTCTCTAAATAAATAAACTTACAAAAGATGTCTGGCACATTTAGAGCACTACCTTAAGTGTTGGCTACGATGACGATGCTAATCATGATGCTTCTATGCCCCCAACCCACACAGCTGTCAAGAGATAGATAGATAGATAGATAGATAAATAAATAAATAAAGCAAGGAAAACAAGTAAAGCAAGCTTTTTGCTGCCTCCATGGCAAGCGTGGTACTGAATGATTTCTCTGGCTCTCTCATGACCCCATCCTCATTTCCTCTCCGAGATCTCGCCACCATCAGAATGGTATTGCTGAGAAACATAACAAGGACTGCCTTGCTTTATGGTGACTGTATTCCCCCACCTCTCCCTCTCATCTCTAATCTGTTCTAGAAAAGCCTGTTACCACAAATCCTGACTCCATTCTGGGCAGGGGCTTTTGGAAAGAAAGGCCTGGAAGATCTGTAAAGCACATCTATCGTTTTTCCTACCAATTTCCTCAGAGAAGATTCCTCAGCAGCAAGCAGACTGTGTGCTTGAGTTTGGTGAAGCAGGTACAAGGTACCAAGAAGAGACGAGAATTTAATCCCTCAAATATTATCAAGCCACATGTGCATTTCACCTTCTAAATCTTAGGATAAATCATAAAGAACTGGTTACTAAAGTGGTTAGTAGTTTTTGAAAAGTCACGTAACTAGTAAGTATTTGAACATGCGTTACTTTACGCACAAATCAGTCTGACTCTTAAACTTGAGGGCTTTTTTTGTTTTTTCTCCCTAGCTCACTATGATCTTTGGCGGGGTGGGAGGGAGTGAGTGGGCATTATCCACGGACAACAATAATTAATTACATATGAAACCTAGCTGGTGACAGAACACACTGCTAGCAGAGTCCCTATAGTTCCTATGGCACATACTGTCTATTTCGTTGTTGTTGTTGTTGTTGTTGTTGTTGTTGTTGTTGTTGCTGTTGACCTCATCTGTCCTTCTGATTATAAATGGAGTTCTCAATCTAAAGTGTGTCCTTGACTTCGGTTTGACACTGTAGATATAGCACTTGATGAATAAGCACTTCAGAGGAGCACAACGTTGTCCAGCTGAGCAGATCCTCCAACGTGAGCACGGAGTGATCTTATCCAGGGAAGGGAATGTGGTCGAAGCTCGAGATATGCACGCTGATTCCATCTACAGCCCTACCACTTTCATGTGTTCAGAATCCCATTGCAGACTAAAATTTTAAAACTCATATGCATAGCCCTAAAAATCTCTTTTGAATTAGACAAATTAAGCAGTCTTTATTTGAAAGAGAAAGAGTACAAAATTCAAAAATGTCTTCTGCAATGATTCTCGTTCAATGCAAAAGATTGATTTTTACCAATCCTTTTTCCACTTTTCTAATGAGACGTAATTTATACACCCTGAAATTCATCATTTTAAAGCATGTAATTCGGTAAGTTTTACTATATTCACAGAGTTGTGCAGCCAGCCCTCACCTCTATCTAATTCCAGAATCCTTTTATCACTCGGCAAGAAACCCCACGCCCCTTGTCAGTCCCTCCTCTCTCTCCCCTATCCCAAATCACTTATTTTGTTTCTATTCTCCATGGCCTGGCCTATTCTGGAGATTTCTATAAAATTGTGTAGAATATGGCCTTTTCTATCTGGGTTCCCTGACTTAGCATGTTTTATTTATTTATCTATTTATTTATTTGTTTAAATTTACATCCAAGTTAGTTAGCATATAGTGCAACAATGATTTCAGGAGTAGATTCCTTCATGTCCCTTACCCATTTGGCCCATCCCTCCTGCCACAACCCCTCCAGTAACCCTCCGTTTGTTCTCTATATTTAAGAGTCTCATGTTTTGTCCCCCCTCCCTTTTTTTATAGTTTTGCTTCCCTTCCCTTGTGTTCATCTGTTCTGTATCTTAAAGTCCTCATACAAGTGAAGTCATATGATATATGTCTGACATAGAATGTTTTAAGATTCATTCAAGTTGTAGCATGTATCAGTACTTTATTCCTTTTTATGGCCTAATAATTTTTTAAAATATGCTATGGATTGACTACACTTTCTTTACCCATTCATCAGGTGATTGACACTTGGGGTGTTTCCACATTTTGGCTATTAGGAATAATGCTTTTGTGAACGTTCAGACACAGTTTGTGGGTTGTTTTGGTTTTGGTTTCGTTGTATTTTTTTTTTTGTTATTTTTTTTGGTTTTTTTGTTGTTTGTTTTTGTTTTTTTTCATGTGAATATTCCCTTGGGTTTACACCTAGGAGTGGAATTGCTGGGTCATATGGTAAGTCTACACTTAACTTACTGAGGAACTGCCAAACTGTTTCCCACAACAGCTGCATCATTTTACAGTCCCACTTAAATGCCTCTTTCTACACTTGGAAAGAATACGAATTGCTAAAAAAAATGAGAGAGCAGGATTGCAGAATTTAAAACACAGTTTTGAGCACTTATCCTCCATTGAAAGCATCTCTTCCTAGACTTCCTACGGTGCTCAGATATGGTGGATGCAAAATCAGTCTCAAGAAAGACAGTTACGTTCCCCTCATCATTTTTAAAAATCTCTCTTTTCAAATCCACTATACCAACTCTCATAGGGCATGAGTAATACAGGAAAATTATACATGTTTGTAATGATTGCATGGATTGTTGGAAAATTCTCAAAACAAAAATTATTATTATCTTATTTAGTGATGATATTGAATATTTTGGAGCATTCTAATTCATACATACATATATATGAGTATATATTTACATATATAAATGCATACATTTATAAATACCTATATATTTATCCTGTGAATATATGTTATATAAGGAGAGTGATATCAATTTTCCAATGATTTTAAGAAAAAATATGCCCCAAAAAAAGCCTCATAAATGAGGTTTGCTATTGACCTGAGTCAAGTCCCTAGGAAGGTTCTTTGTTTTTTTTTTTTGTTTGCTTTTTTTTTGTTTGTTATCCTTCCCTTGGCATCTACTAAGTGTTAAGATTGAATAATGCGAAAGATGTACAATGTAAACATTTGCTTTGGCTCTATCCAGTCTGAGGTTGGGCACGCTGGAATGACCAGCACAAGTCAGAATCACAGCCCATCTGGCTCAGAATCACGCTGCCAAAAGAGGGAGCATGGACCTTGGCAGGGAGGAGGAGTTGCTCTTCCCACATCAGCCTCAAGGGCAGGAAATATCCCACTATATATTTTATGCAGTTATTTTTATTTATGTTCATTCCCAAAATATTTCTCAGCTTCTTTTAAAAAGCCATCTATATTTTCTTTTTCAAATAACCCCACTGCAACTGTGTTTCTTAAGTTTTTATGGGTCAGGGCTCCATGAAAAACCTGCTGAAATGAAAAGCTTCTTCTTCAAAAAGTGTCCATGCATTCAATCTCTGCACACCACTGCAAGGGATTATGTGAACCCCCTGCAACCTATGAACCTTCTTAGGGACACCCGCCTTAGGGTGAGTCATTTCACCAGTGTGGCAACGGTTATGGGCAGAGAACTTCCTCTGCAATTAGGGTTCCCATCAGAAAGTGAGACATCGAGGGCACCACATCCCTGGAGAACCATCCTTCCAGATTCATACACTTCCTTGTATCTAATAACTATAGAGTACTTAGCAAACCACTGCCCAGCTGGCATTTGCCAGCTGCACAGGTGCACTGACCCACATGGCAGCCCCCCAGCAGGCAGAAACCACACCGCTCCCCTGGACAGGCAGGATTTCAAAGAGCTGTGAGCTGGGTATAAAAATGTTAACAGGTAACTGACCATGTCTGAAGGGAACTTAAAGTATCATGAGGTGACAATGCAGAAAGCTGAGAGAAAGATGGAAAGAGGCTATAATTGACGAAACCCAGAAACTCTTACCTGAGAGAAGCAGGTGCTGCTTTGGCTCACGGGGCATCTCTAAGGTTCACGATGAGGTCAGTTCTTTAAATGTTGGAAAAACTGCAATTCGGTTAGACTGCAGCTACAGGAAGGCAAGCACTCCGGCTGTCTAGGTGAGTAGCACTGCCATGGTGATACTCACGGTAAAGGGAAGACAGGAAGTCCTGACCTCCTTTCCAACCTTGCCGTTTTGGTCTATCACCCTCTAAGGGCGGAGCTGAACACAGGGCCCCAGGGAACGTAGACGGACAGTTAGGGAAGGTTCAGCTGGTCCTTCCCAAAGCCCACAGAGGGGTGAGTCTGGAGCTAATACTAAAAGGCAAGCCATACTCAGCCAATGAAAGCCTCCAGACTTTTTTAATTTCCAAATCAGCAATTGAAAAAGTTTCTAGCTACCTTATCCACACAGATGCCTTAGAATGCCAATCACATTACAACATGCATTAAGCACCTGCAAACGCCAGAGTGTGATTTAGTTAATCGGTACTATTTCACTTCAACTCTATACCATGGATTTTTCTCTTTATATATGTATATTAATAATATATATATATAATAGAGACACATATATAGATATATGTATAAAAAGAGAAATAGAAAAGAGTGAGCACTTAATATTGCATAAAGAAAGAAATAAAATGAGAGCACATGCGTTATTTGGATCAACTCTAGACAGCCAGTATAATACTCATTTCTTTTTTTTTTTATATGTTTATGTATCTTTGGGGGGAGAGAGCATGAGTAGGGGAGGGGCAGACAGAGAGAGAGAGAGAGAATCCCAAGCCAACTTCATGCTCACAACAAGGCTCAATCCTGTGAACTGTGAGATCATGACGTGAGGCAAAATCAAGAGTCAGACACTTAACCAACTGAGCCACCCAGCCACCCCTAATACTCATTTCTAAACAAAACATAACATAATAACAACAACAACAACAACAACGAGAAGCTAGCAGACTAGGAAAGTTTGAATAATTACCCCAGAAGCCACATGCGGACCTGACCCTCAACCCTAGGCTTTTAACTACTCTATCCAGACTACTATCCAAAGCCAGCAAGGGGCACACAGATCTCTGTGTAAAAGGTCACTTCCCCAGTAGGGCACTCAGAGATATGCAGTGACACTGACACAAGGCCCCATTGTGCCCCAGTGCCGCAGGGTTACTAGAGTTCAGCAGGCTAGGACAGCACCAGGACGCTCTGTCTGGTTGATGCCTGCTGTGCTCCCAATAAAGCCCATTCACTGTATGTTCTCAATTACTTTTAATTACAATGAGTTACTGCTTCAATTAATGTAGCACAGATATTCTTACATAATTCTTCCCTAAGGATACCACTTTAAACAGAGAAAAAGATTTGGAGAGATGGGATCAGCCAAGGTGGAAAGGCCAGGAAAAACAGGGAAAAGAGATGCCACTAATTTTCTAAGGAGCACTCACCTGATGGTTACAGTTCTTTACAAATATGTGAAAAGTGCAGCCAAACTGTGAGGAAAGTCTTCGTCGCCATTCATTCGGCACATTTATTCAATAAAGAAATACGTATCCAGTGCCCATCATTTGCCAAACAGGGATGAATGAGGCATGACCACTACTATCTTTAAGGAGCTTACAATCCAATTGAGGGTAGGGACACGAATTCAATTACAAATCCCATTTGTTAAGTACTAATGCTTGCCAGTCACCGTTGAAAGTGTCAAATATACACGAACTTAATAATACAGCAACTTATAAGGCAGATACTCTTAGTGTCTCCATCTTACAGATAAGGAAACTGAAGCATAAAAATCTAAGCTATTTTGCCCAAGTCACATTGCCAATAAATAGTGCAAGTGGCATTTAATTCCAAGCATTCTGACCCCAAGTCCTTTGTGTTTTCCTGGGCCATACTGCCTCTTGCAATGACAACAAAGAATGCAAGACATTCTTTGGACAGTTAGGAACTGGGGAAATATCTTCTAAGTTGGGGGACCAGGGAAGATGGCATGGAGAAGGTAACATTTAATCTGGGTTCAGGTATCTCTTTAATAAGATGCATTCTATAAGTGTTTTCACTGATAATAGTAACTCATATTTAGTGAGTGTTGATTGTTAGGCAGTAGATATTCAAGGCATAAATATCCAAAAATGGCATAGTATATATCTGTAAAGATCAGCCCTATTAAGTACATTCGCCTGGAAGAAATCTTCAAAATAATCCCTGGGGATTTTACAAACTGGACAGTTCAACTTCATAATGACTCAGAATATATTAAATTTTATATGTTAAAATAGAGGGCTTGAAATTCTGATACCAGAAACCAGTAACGGTGATTCCTCCATTAACCTCAATTTAAGAAAGCAGCATGGTACAGCACAGTATGAAAGCAGGCAGGCTTTGCTTTGAATCTCCAAAAATGATGGGGTGTAAGTGCCTTGATCTCTCTGGACCTCAGTTTACTCATCTGTAAAGTGGAGTCAATGCCTTCTTTAGAGTAAATGTTCTTTGCACAGACACCTGGATAAAACATCACCACCGCACAAAAGACAGATTGTTATTATGAAGATCGTCGGGGCACCTAGGTGGCTCAGTCGGTCAAGCGTCCGACTTTAGCTCAGGTCATGATCTCACTGCTCGTGAGTTCAAGCCCTGCATCGGGCTCTGTGCTGACAGCTCAGATCCTGGAGCCTGCTGCTTTGGATTCTGTCTCCATCTCTCTGCCCCTCCCTTGCTCATGCTCTGTCTCTTTCTCTCTCTCAAATATAAATAAAACGTAATTTTAAAAAAAAATAATGAAGACTGTCAGAAATCCCCAAGCTCACAAATACAGAATACTTCTTCAGATTCCTGAATCCTCCCATTCATGTCTCTGAAGTCACACCTTTACTATGTATAGCTTCACACGCAACCCATCTAGCTTTTTACCTTTCGGTGAAGTTATTTTTGTTATACAGAGAGCAACGTGCACCCTAACTGGAGAACTTAGTAAAATCTGTTCTTGAATCATTCCAGTTTCCATATGGATCACGTGTCGGACATGTTGCTATCAAGAATAGCCACAGTTGAACTCAGTTTTTCACTCCCTAGTTGTCTCTACAGTTTCTGTTTTCTGGCTAAGAGTTCTTAGCCTCACATTCCCTTTATCACTGTCCCCAGCCGTATCAGCTGACTCTCTTCTGCTGCCCCCTCTTTTTCCTTTCTTTATAAAGAAACAAAGCTTTATTGCTTCAAAAGGGTGAAGCACCAGGAAGAAAAATTAAGGAGGTAGACCACCACTGTCCTCATTGATTAACTAGAGACTTTCTGCACAGTGCCTGAAACTCAAATACTTGGACACAATCAGTGGGCTGCCACAGTCGGTGACATTGTGACATCAAAGTCTGTGGTTAGGTTTGTGGCACCGTGGTTAACAGGATGCCAGGACTCTGAGATACTCTGAAAAACTTAGGCTGGTGTGAAGAAGGCAAGGCAACCTTCATGGTTATTTGCCATGCACACTTAGCATATTCAAGTCTCTGAAGTCCTACAGTCCAGAAATCTACTTACTATTGCGTTAGCCAGCATACTGCACACATATTTGACTACGGAAGCCTTTTTAACATTTTTGTTAATGCATATTAATATCCTACAGCATTGATATTCCTTGTAGCAACCTCTTCTCAACAATAAGCACAGTGCCCCAGTGAATTCAAAATTAGCGGTACCCAGCCTACTATCAATGTTTGAACAGGGTCTAATTCATTCATCCCACAAATATTTGCCAATAATTAATAATATATGAAGGCAAGTTGTTTATTCCCTTGGTTCAGTCGAAGCAAAATAAAATCCACTCTCCTTTTCTGAGTCAACACTTAATGATGTTGTTGGAACTTCTGAGAAAGCAACATCTAGTTATTGGTAAGGAAACAGAGGTCAGTATTTTATTTTGGTTCCTGCTGAGGGGAAGAACACGGTAAGGGAGACCCTGCAAGGTGTCCCTCGAGTTTATTGTTCACCTTGTTCTGACGACAGTAGCTGCTATTCCAAGTCATAGCCCCGGAACCCATTTCCCGTAATACTGTAGGTATCTGGGCCATCGCTATGAATGAAAGATTTGCATCATGAGAGTAGTTGGTGTGTTTATCCAATATATTTAACTCCTCTGTGAAAAGTCTTCTATTGTAGCACTCACACTTGGCATGCATCCTTTATCTGTTATGCTTTTTCAAGATGAAAGCGGCTTGTTGATTATATGCATCTGTTACTTCTAATAACTCCACCTCCGAGGGATTTGCCCTATTTTTTTCATTTCTAATGATGCTTTTCTTCCTTCATACTCTCAGTCTCCACTGACCTAGGCTTTCATGTGTTCCTGTTTCATTTTTCCCCTCTGATGTTTTATTACTTTCTCCCTCCCCTGTGGTCTCTGAGGTCTTCCATGTGGTTTAGCTATGTTTCCAGTTTTTAAAATACTTAAACATTTAATTAGGTAATCAAACTCTCAAAACTGAATACCATTTTTATAAACATTTTCAGTTCAAATTCGGTGGCATAATGAATGTTATTTGTTGTATACATTCCAAATTCAGTCTCAAATGTTTAAAACATACATACTTTAAAATCCTACCATTCTTGCAAACTGTTACTACTTATCTACCACTAGTTATTGTCAAATGTGTAAATTAACAGACATGATTTTATGGTGGTAGTTTCTGCATGCTTCTATGAAAAGAAGTATAGGATAAAACTCAGGAAAACATATATGAAGATCTTTATTTTATGTATTCCATTATTAATAACTAAGGTTGATGGATATTCATTATAAGCATTGTATTTAGCATTTAAGGGCCATCTCTTGATTCTCACAACAATCCATTAGATAGCTACCATTATTGTATCCATTTTATACTTAACAGAACTGAAACAAAGAAGAGCTCAATCAGTGGTCAAGGCCACACTGCTGTGTAACAGACAGCTAGGTCTCAAATTTGGATCGCTGTCTCCAGAGCTTTCCCTCTTAACCAAGATGCTTTGATGCCTCTAGAGAATGATGGTCTGCTCACTATATGCTACCAATAGCAAGAGGAAAGGAAGAGGTTTAGAGGAGAGTGTGGCAATTAGGGGAGAAGGGAATACTTAGGAAGAGAAGGAGGGTGAGAATTTGGGAAGTCAGGAAACTCATTTTCACTGATTTTGCAATTCCAAAGCACCATTTAATGCCTGGGAAACTTACGGTTCCCACCTGTTCAATGTAACTGCTGTTCCTAGATCACCTAAAATCAATACTAAGTGTTATGTGAATAAAAGGGAATTCGAAAAATTTAGAGGAAGCCCAATATTAGCAATATTACTTTTGAAATGGCTTTCCTATGTGATGTACATTAAATACTATTGTAAAATGCTTTGAGGCAGAGGTTCTACATCATTAATCCTAACAACAAAATCTTCCACTGTAGCAATTTTAACTTTTCTGAGGACAGGCCACACTGCTAGATAACTTACAGCCAGAAAACAGGGGATTCTGCCCTGGAGTAGTAGAAGTGCTTGGGAAAAAAAAAAAATGTTCATTCAATTCAAACCAGTTCTAGCTCAGCTTGCAGAGAATTCAAAACAAGATTAGAAACAAGAAAGTAATTTATCACCCAAGGGACAGGAGCCTGTGTTTGACACTGAATTATGGGGTAGGGACTTTGCATGTGAACTCTTTCTGTATGGAGAAGTCTTGCCCAGATCCCAGACTAAAGTGTTCTCTGGCAATGGCAACAGTTCCAAAACTAACGAATGCCTTGGGTCTGGATGTACCTCTTCCATTCAACCCAGTTCCCAAGTATCCCCCCAGCACCTGGTATTCTTGCAGAAGCTGCTCTCTGCATTTTTCTCCACTAACTGTGTTTAGGAAACTCTTCACGGATGTATGTACTTGGTACAAAGTGTTCTTTGTACTTGGTCATTCTTCTAGGACAGCCACTGAAACTCACTGTCCTAAATTCTTCTCTTCTGAGCTTCCAAAGCAATAACATCCCATATCTCAAAATTTAGCACCAAGCAATAGTAAGATGATCTATTGTTTCATGGCAGTGGCATTTACGTATTATCTACAACAAGCCTTAAATTCACTGAATTTATTCACAATTAATTCACAAATGCCATGTTTTACTATACTGTATTCCTCATGAAATATATAAAAGGTGCTCAAGAAGTTAATTAATTAGAAATGGTGGGTGAGATCATGAGGGAATAGTCTAAAGGAGATAACACCTCTCACTGTATACAGAATTTTCACCATTCTTTGGCAGAGTTCTATAGTTGTGCCAACACAGATTCTATCTGGAATTGGGTCACTGGGATCAAGGCAGTCAGAACTACACAACTTTTAAGTGGCCACATTCTATAACACCGGCCAGAACGGAGGGCTGTTTTTTAGCGCTTAATCCTGAAGGAGACAGTGAGGAAGTAAACAAACATCACTTGTTCCAACAGCCACCATTACTAAAGACTTTTTGCTACATCTTTCACTGTGAAAAGAGTAAGGAAAGAAAAATGTGCTAGATGCCAAGACATCAACTAACTAACCCTCCAAAGAGATTTTGCACACTCCTGCCTCTGATTCTGGAAAATGGATAACAGAAAATTGAGGCAAAAAAAAAAAAATCTCTAGAAACAAACCAGGAAGGTCCTGTGTGAGAAACTCATTCCATCTGACTAGCATCCTTGGTGGAGTGACAACTCCGTGGAAGTCAGCACAGATGCCACACAAACATTGCCAACGGGAGAACTCAGAGTTATCACAAAACCTGGATTTACTGGCCAATACTGAAGGTATCTTGGATGGACCCCAGTGTCTGCCTTTGGCTGACTTACAATCTTCCTCATGAGCTGCTCCCATCTAAGAGATTAATAAAATAAAATGGATGGTAAAAACAAAGAGAGATTTAGTTTTCAAATTGTAACATGATTATGCTCATGCAATCCAAATAATTCTCACCAGCCTGAAATTCCTCAGAGACCCAAATGAATATATGACTAACACTCTAGTCGTAAAGACCATGTTTCCCAGCAGTAAAACTGTGCAATAAACATTTGGGTTCTTTTCCATTTTTAGAACCATTTTGAACAACCTGCTTTTCATGTATTTGATTAGCACCCTCAAAGTCTTCCAATGAATGACAAAACCCCCAGTGGTATTGTGAGTGGCGGACACTAAACAATACTGTTATTTTTCTTTTTTTTTTTTTTTTAAAGATTTGGAATTTTTTTTTCAACGTTTTATTTATTTTTGGGACAGAGAGAGACAGAGCATGAACGGGGGAGGGGCAGAGAGAGAGGGAGACACAGAATCGGAAACAGGCTCCAGGCTCTGAGCCATCAGCCCAGAGCCTGACGCGGGGCTCGAACTCACGGACCGCGAGATCGTGACCTGGCTGAAGTCGGACGCTTAACCGACTGCGCCACCCAGGCGCCCAATACTGTTATTTTTCAATGTGCCATCTTGTCACTGCCAAAGAAGAGCTTTCTCTCAGGTTCCCCGGCACTAAATCTCTCCCTCTGAGATACCTTCTGCAATCTACAGGCAACTAATAAAATGAGATGATCTCCCTTAAGCCCATGTCATTCCAGCATTAGCCAGAAGGGATTTTGAACACCAATAATGCTTCCAATTTATCTAAGGAATGCTTCGCTTCCTTAGATTAAAAAAAAAAAAAAAAATGTACTCTGAGCAACTACCCACAATCCTTTCTCCTAGTCCCTGTGTCTAAGTAGCAACATACTTACTGATAGACGATTGTCTTCAATCAAATAGTGCATCATTTTATAAAGAGCTTTGCACGTGAAGGACTTTTAGCAGTTCTGTAAGCAAAGTGTTAAGAAATTACTACACTTCTATCAGAAGCGCTTTGCAGGCATGGGCTAAAAGTTACCCCACTGCTAGAATAATTAGAAAAGCAAATTTTTGCAAGTTCTCCTCTTTATTCATCCTCAAAACATGATTAAGACAGTAAAAATAGTATTCAATCTCCTAGAGTAATTGTCACCTGAAGAAACTGATCTCAATGGTCTAAAAAATGTAATATTTAAAAATTTTTTTTCAATGTTTATTTATTTTTGGGACAGAGAGAGACAGAGCATGAACGGGGGAGGGGCAGAGAGAGAGGGAGACACAGAATCGGAAACAGGCTCCAGGCTCCGAGCCATCAGCCCAGAGCCTGACACGGGGCTCGAACTCACGGACCGCGAGAGAGATCGTGACCTGGCTGAAGTCGGACGCTTAACCGACTGCGCCACCCAGGCGCCCCTAAAAAATGTAATATTTAAAACAGAATCTTGGAGAAAAATCAAAGGCATGGTTGGTCCCCAGGGTTCTATCCTGCACCTAGAGCCTTCTCTTGATTCCCCCACTTCCATTTTTCATGGTTACAGCTAATATACTCTTTACCAGATCGTGTGTTAAGCACATTACATTTATCATCTCATTTTAGTCTTGCAAACTTATGAAGTATTATCAATATTCCCATTCAATAAGTGAATCCACAGGTGTTCAGAGAGGTCAGTCAATCTGGCCACAAAGCCAGGAAGTACTCCAGTCACAGTTCAAAGTCTTTCTGATTCTAGAACCTGTATGCCTAAGTACTTTGCTAAACCATCTCATTAATCCTTCCCTCTGTTCTATACGGTCCGATCTTCCTGTAACTTTACCACTCAGTGGATCACACTAAAGTAAGAAAACATCTCCTGAAATAAGTGCCAGGTCACTGAGTCACAGTTTGACCCCAAGAAAATTATCTGTGTGAAAGGTAGCACATGTTTCTTCACAAGGGGTTTTATAAAACTCATCGAAATAAAAAGTTGACTGGATTGCATTTCCTATATCATGTAAATAGAATGTGAGTTCAGGGACACGCCTACCACTATATGAGACCACTGTAACATTGAGCCACAAGTTTTGCCACTTTGAGAGCTGTTCTCAGCTAGCTCACCTCCCCCCCCCCCCCATCTGCCTCCTGTGGGTCAAACACTTGAGAAGCTAGTTCCTTCAGTGCTGCTTTCTGTCTTTGCCTTCTGTGACAATGGCATCCAGCGTGCTCAGAAAAAGTTAATCACATGTGATGTGTTGCCTGCCCATGGATAACACTTAGTCAATTCCTAGATTAGCAGAGTTTTAGACCTAGTAAATATATAAAGACGGAGAGAAAGAGAAAAAAAATACCCAGAATGTATGACAGGAAGAAAAACTGATTAAGAAGGAACAGAAGGAAAAATATGAAAACACCAACAAACAAAAACCAAGAGCTATGCAACTGCCATCGGCCTCTTTTGTGGGGCCATCTCATGGGTGACTAACATGACCCAGAAAACCAGTGAGAAGAATTCACAAAGTAAAACACTGCTATAAGCTACCTGGACTGACAGGAAAGCACTAGGAAGAAATTCTCTTGGTGTTCCAACTCCCAACAAACTTACATGGCTTTGTTTCTGCGTGAGTGAAGAAAAAACTCAGTTTAAAACTGATAAGAAGAGATCCCACAAAGAGACAACAGCACTTTCCCATTTGGCATGTTTGAAGCAACAGCACAATTTCTAAATTATCCAATTTGTTGTGAAATTGCACAATTTTCCTTCATTTTAATTTCAGGCTTTGTTTGTTTTTTAATCACACCTGCACTTCCAGAAACTCTCAGAGCAGAGATTTTCCTGTCCTCAAAGCATGGTTTCCCAGCTGTCTGAACAGGGCCTCTGGCCTCAGGGGCTCTGAGGTGGAAATGAAATGGCCTCAAATGTTTGAAACTTTACTTTCACTACTCTTTAAAAAGAGCTTGTTTTAATTAACTTTTTTTCTTCTTTGTTAACATTTTTTAGGTATACATTTTTTTCTTTTTCATTTTATTAATTTATTTTTGAAAGAGAGAGAGCGTGTGCGGCACAGAGAGAGGGAGAGAGAAAACTCCAAGCACGCTCCGCACTGTCAGTGCAAGGCCCAACATGGGGCTCGAACTCACGAACTCTGAAATCATGACCTGAGCCAAAATCAAGAGTCAGATGCCTAACCAACTGAGCCACTCAGGTGCCACTCTTTTTCATTTTAGACACATTTCTGTTCAAAAGTGATGAGGTCTTTTACTACAAAAAAAGAGTTGTTTGTTTGTTTGTTTAATAAAGACCCTTACAATCCAAGAGCTGGATTTTCTGATGTCAGAAGGTATCTACAGGAGATACTTAAATACTTAAAAGGAAATTTTAAAGGAAACGCTCATTGCCACTAAGGGGAACTTGGAATTTCAGTGAGCATATTTTTTTAACTTTTATTTTTTTTATTATGACATTTATTGTTGGTTTCCATCCAACACCCAGTGCTCATCCCAACAGATGTCCTCCTCAATGCCCATCACCCAGTTTACCCTCCCTCCTATCCCCCCATCAACCCTCTGTTTATTCTCAGTTTTTTTTCCAATATATGAAATTTATTGTCAAATTGGTTTCCATACAACACCCAAAAGGTGCCCTCCTCAATACCCATCACCCACCCTCCCCTCCCTCCCACCCCTCATCAATCCTCAGTTTGTTCTCAGTTTTTAAGAGTTCAGTGAGCATTTTTAAAGAGAAGAATATTTAAATCTAGGGGCGCCTGGGTGTCTCAGTCGGTTAAGCGTCCAACTTCAGCTCAGGTCATGATCTCACGGTCCGTGAGTTTGAGCCCCGTGTCGGGCTCTGGGCTGATGGCTCGGAGCCTGGAGCCTGTTTCAGATTCTGTGTCTTCCTCTCTCTGATCCTCCCCCATTCATACTCTGTCTCTCTCTGTCTCAAAAATAAATAAACGTTAAAAAAATAAAAAAAAAGAATATTTAAATCTAAAGCAACTGACGAAAAATCTTGGAGGACTGTTAATCTTATATATTTCAAAACAGACTTCTGGTTTTGTTTCATTTTCTTCCATTAGACTTTCAAATGATTTCATTTCAATTGTTAGTTTTATTTTTTCTCGTATTATTCCAATCTTATTTCACATGCTTTTTAACCAGCACCCTTCTTACCTATGACCCAGCCATTTAAAGTACAAGAGTATCATGGGTCATACTTTTTTTTAAAATTCATTCCCTCAGAAAGCTTAGTAGTGTTCATAACCATTTTGTAAATTCGTGTAATCCCTCAAACCGATTTCTTGCCCAATTCTAGGAAATGAGACACATTTAGAAGAATCCTAACTGATCCTTACGTTGAAAAATGAGTTAAAACCGCTTTAAGAGGAAGCCTTTCTTCTGGACAGGGGATCTACATCTTTATGAAAAAGAGGCTGAACAGGGCAGAGCTGCATATTAGCCTCTCACTGGGAATGCAGGGAGGAACTGGGGCAACCTGGCATTCCATTTAGATTCTGACTGCAAAAGGATCTTATTGAGGGTTTGGACACGACACTAGCACTCCACCATGTGGCCTTTTGTCCTGCCATTAAGGGCCTAGTGTAAGGAAAGGTGATACATCCTCCCATATTCTAGCTCAGTGTACAAACTAAAACTGTAAGGAATAATACCTAATGCTAATGTGAATTTCTATAGCAGGGGGAAAAAAGGTTGTAACTGAACAAGAACACTCTCTCTCTCTCTCTCTCTCTCTCTCTCTCTATATATATATATATATATAGTGAAGTCACAGTTTGTATACTCAGCACAGAATCAGTGTGTATGTAAGTGTATGTATGGAGAGAGAAGAGAGGAGAGACAGAGAGGGGGAAGGGAGGGGGAGGAAAATATTACAATGAATTTCCTTATGTAAAAAAATACAACTTGGGGGCGCCTGGGTGGCGCAGTCGGTTAAGCGTCCGACTTCAGCCAGGTCACGATCTCGCGGTCCGTGAGTTCCAGCCCCACGTCGGGCTCTGGGCTGATGGCTCAGAGCCTGGAGCCTGTTTCCGATTCTGTGTCTCCCCCTCTCTCTGCCCCTCCCCCATTCATGCTCTGTCTCTCTCTGTCCCAAAAATAAATAAAAAACGTTGAAAAAAAAATTAAAAAAAAATACAACTTGGAAAACGGAAATGTAATTTTATCTGTTAATGGTCATTAATAGTCTACAACAGAGTTATAAATGCATGCTAATCAAATGTACCCTTTGGCGTCTTCATCTAAAAAATAAATAGAAGTATTATAATGCATTCTTTGATGTATTGCTCAACTAACTTCCTACCCCATAATGAGACCAAGTGAATGCTACAAAGCCACAAAGACAAATTATTCAAAAGACATTGTGAATTGATCTAAAAGGAATATAGCTTACAAAATTAATTGGGGCTCTAATCTATTCCATTTCCTGAAAATTACTGGGTCCATGTTTTGTGAGATCCTGATAACAAGCTTATTAAAACATTGAGGATCCACCTCATATAAACTCAAGGGCATGTAGGTTTCCAAATCTCAGCATCTCAGCTTCTGAAATTGTGTGCTCATCTCTCAATACTAGTATCAGGTCTTGATGAGAAGTTAGAGAAGCATGAAGCCCTCAGAGCCTCTGTTTTATTGAAGAGACCTCTGGTTCCAGATACATAAAATCTTCCAGGCACAGGAGGCAAGTCCTTTACCCTATTCACATTTAAACAGAGACAGGGAGAGACAGAGACATGCCACTCCAGGTCACTGTGACTTTAGGCTTTTCTAGGCTTTTCTAAATCATCGTATCATAGACAACTCTGAAAACTACACTGTCTGAATTTTAAGAAAGCCTTATTTGTCCTGAGGTAATCATTTGAACACAACAAAACAAACAAAAGCTGGCCGGAACATCAACATATCATATCTGAGCTGACCCACCATGGGTCTCCTCAAACTGGAATGACTTATTATGCAGAGTTTTATGGTTAGTCTTCTGCAAACAAATGGGAAATCTCCTTCCAAAACACAGAAACATGATTAAAGCTCTTTTTACAGTTTACCCTTTATGGACAATTCATGCCGTGTTTTATTTTATTAAACTCTTCAATAATTGATTTACTATCAAAAAGCATCCTAATTAGAGACTACAGTAAGGACAACACAATGTGACCATGGGGAAATGCGGGTGAGAAAAATGCCAGGGGCTCTTTCGAAGGGAGATAGGGCAAGTAAATCAAGTTCCCGAGTGCATTTGCTCCATTTCCCAAACCAGAAAATACTGAAGTTTGGTGACATCCAAACGTATGTCACACACTGAAGACGGATGTAACAGATCCTCCTTGGCTGCACATTCTAGAAGTATACTCAGAATCCTTTTTAACAGCCATCCAATGTTTTTCTCAGGAGGAGTCAACAATGAGCATTTTGTATTATGCTGAGGCAATTGCATTACAGACACTAGCTCCACATTTTACACTCACTCACAAAGCAATTGGAATTTGACAATAAAACAAACCAAGGCCTTTTCCCCATTACCAAACAAATTTCTAAGCTGTATTGTTCAAAAGGAGAATGTGACTGAATAAAGAAGTTCAAAGCCTGGAAGTGACTTGGGGTTTAAAGCTCTTCTACAGATGCTGTCAAAATAAGAATTTTCAAAGCTTACTTTCACAGGGAAGAGAATTCAGACACCGGAGAAGCATCTGAGTAATCTCATAGAAGCACAATACCTAGAGGGCTCATTGCTTTCTAGAGACATATAATCTATTTAACAGCTTCACAATTCACACACAAATCCTAATCCATTGTATATCATAGTAAAACCTAGCCAATACTACCAAAAGTCCAATATGTGAATATACAGAGGCGAAATTAATCCACTCTCAAATCCCCAGTGTGAGTAGATGATGTGTTTAAAAACACAGGTGGATTATTTTGAGGGAGTGTGGGAGGGTGTCTAAACTCATTAAGAGACTATAGTATGTAATAGCTAAAGAAGTTCATAGGGAGTAGCTTAGAATGTTGAGGTATTCTAAAATTTTTACCCTAGATTTTTTTTCTCTCTTTAAGTAATACATTTATTAAATTAGAAGTAATATGGCACAGGGGTGCCTGGCTCAGTCGGTTAAGCATCTGACTTCAGCTCAGCTCACAATCCCGTGGTCTGTGAGTTCGAGCCTCGCATTGGGCTCTGTGCAGATAGTTCAGAGCCAGAGCCTGCTTCAGATTCTGTGTGTGTCTCTCTCTCTGCCCCTCCCCCACTCACACTCTACCTCTCTCTGTCTCTCAAAACTGAATAAATGTTAAAAAAAATATATCAGAATGAAAAGACCATGAATTAGGAGTTAGGTAGGTCTAGATTCAACATTTCTGTCACCTGTAGATGTGTGACATTATGCACTAATCAATTACTTCATTTGTTTGTTTGTTTCTCACCTAAAAGAAATTATTCAAGTAACATGTGTATCATTGTTATTGGCTCGATTAAGTGACTCACTGGCGTGGTTTCGAATAGTGCAGTGGTAGGAGATCATGCTATTTAATTCCACCTAGAAAATAGCACCAGTAATCAAAACAGCACTGAGAGTCACAAAATTTCCATTTCATTTTTATTCCTCTGTGACTTCCTCTCTTGTACTTTAAGTCCGTTTTAGTCTTGTTCTTGGTAAGGACAAATCATTGTCCTCTATAAAATTTAAAAAGCTCAGCGCATTTAACCTGCCACCTGGTGGCTGGCTGGCCCTTAAAATTTGGGGCATTGTCAATCACTTAGAACAGCTTCGCCCCCCACCCCCTTTCTTTTCCCCTAGAAAACATGGCACTCCAGAGTGGAACTAGCTAGTCGGGTTTTATTAAGCAGCTTCATCCTTGTTCCATACGCTCAGTTTTCCCAGAGAAAAAATGTCTTTATTTCATAAATAAAAGGCAACATTGTATAATGGAAAGATCCCAAAAGACCTATGTACATTGGTTCTATTACTTTCTATCTTAATACTGGGCAAAATTTTAATGTATCTGAATAGCTATTAAATTCTCTATAAATAACAACAGTCTTTTAAACTGTTGTAAACATTGAATTATATATACATATAAAACTATATATATATAACAATACTTATAACTATATATCTATATGTCAAGTCTAATGCCTAGAACCTGGTGGGTGTTTAATACACAGTAGTAATGATGATGAAGATAATTACAAGTACAAAAGATGGAAGGTTACTAGAACCTTATAGAGGCAGGGCCACCAAAAAGCCAAATGTTTAGAGAATAAACATTTCATTTATCATGAAAACATGGCAAAACTAAAATGAAGAGTAGAGGAGGGGAAAGGTAAATATCAGCGAGAGACCCCTGTCTGCAGAGATCTTCCATAGAGCCCGTTTCAACCTCTGTCTCTTCCTCTTTTTGGTTCCTAGAGGTTCTCAGTTGCCGTGGGTTGGGTAATTGACTCAGCAAACTAAATTTCTTTTTTAATGGTTAGATTTTGTCTATACAGATTGCAGCGGTGATAGTTAAATTCATCTTTTTTTATCCCTGAGTCTCAGGACTGTGAGACAAGCACATCACCTAGGAAATTCAGTGACGGACAAGCTGCTTTTCCAGTGGTTCCTCGTGCTGCATTTGGATGCAGTCTCTGGTTGAGATTTTGGGTTTTTCCTGGTTAGGTAGGGGATGGGTGGCACTCTTGTTATCTGTGTAATAGCTGGATAGTTCTAAGCTGGGGTATCTTCGATCCACAGGGGAAATGGTATACATGGACATGAGAGACCCAAAGATGTAATGAAGCAGGCATGTTGGTTGCTTGTCTGACTCACCTTTTCTAGAAAGTCAGCTCTGAGGGTCAGCACTGGGTGATCAGTAACCTTCTGCCTCTATTCCTCTGGGCACAGTCATTTGTAATACAGGTGCAGTGTTTCCATCACACTAGTGGTAGGCCTTATAATAAAGTTCCTGAACAATTTCTTCTGCAGCCGCTGGAGCGGCCATGGTTCCTCCTTTTCCTGAAACCTTCTGGGTCAGCTCTTCCTTGGCTTACTGGAGGAAAATCTAATCCCTTCCAACTAATGCTCCCTGTATCTAAGCAAATTTGAGAAAATTACTATTAATGCTACTACAATTTATTACTGTTAACTAATATTAATTGTTGCTAGTAACCACTCTGAAGTTGCAAAAGGAGTTTGACTCAGGATCTCATGATGTGAAAAAGCCACTCCAGAAGAACAGTTTGTATCAACCAATGGCTAATCTCTAAAACATCAATAGGTATAATCACATAAAATCATATCCCTAGGTTTCTCATGTAAGTATATGACAAACCTTGTCAGTTTTGGAGCATTTTACTTGGTAATTTTGTTTTGTTGGCATCCTTGTTAGATTAAAACAAAAACCAAAGACAAAGTTTTCACAGAATAAACTAGCATATAACAAGGCTGATGTTACTTGACATCAACTGAAAATATTTATTGGGGTAGGGTGCCTGGGTGACTCCGTGGGTTGAGTATTCAATGTAATTTCAGCTCAGGTCACGATCCCAGGGTCTTGGCATCAAGCCCCACGTGGGTCTCTGCACTGAGTGTGGAGCCTGCTTAAGTTTCTATCTCACTATCTCTCTCTGTCTCTCTCTCCCACGGCTCTTCCCTCCCCACTTGCAGACTCTCTCACTCACTCTCTCTAATAAAAAAGAATTCAATCTCTTTTAAAAAGAATGTTTATTGGGGTTATCAAAAAAAAAAAGAGAGACGTTCTAGTTTTTGTGTGATTTCCACCCAAATAATACCAATACTCTATGTAGTCTATTATTCTGAGCTTCAGGGAAGACTAGTCTAAGCTAATCCAGGCACATGAAAATCTATCTTAACATATACTATCTCTGAAGATTTTGTGGGTGTCCTTCATACTACCTGTCCCCATCACTAAGCACAGAGTGAAACCCTGAGCAAGGGCTCAAACCAGTTATTGTATAATTAAGGAAAGAATAAATGCATGAAGTAGGGAGGTAAAATAATCTAACAAAACAGGACTCAAGTGTGAGGCAGTCAGGTAAAAGCAAACCAGTTCTCCCGAGCATAAGAAGCAGGTAACACTGTCACCTCTACATCTTGCCAAACCCTATTTCTATCCACCTAAGGCACAGAACTCAGAAAAATGGCACAAAACTAACTTCAAGTTACTGTAAGTTCTTACAGCCTCAAAATAAGCCCACCAAAGTCTAGCCATACTTATTCCATCCATCTTTACAACTTTCAAAAGGACTCTAAGATTGCTGAAGCTCTTTTCAGACTTAAAATCCTGAACAGAAAACTAGGAAAAATGAATCATCCCTAGAACCACCAAATCCCTCAAGTCTGTGTTTATTTCACTTCCTAACTCAGCCAACAATGACAGAGGGAAAAGAAGTGGAGAGCCCTGAATGATTCCACACAGACAGGCTCAGGACTTTCTCTGGGGTAAATAAGCCTTCTTGATCTCCAACCCTCTGACTCATGGGTCCTTGTAAGGGGTGGGGGCGGGGGAGGAGAAGCACCAAAAGCACTTTTGCCACCAGTGACCCGTCACGGTGTATCCACCCATAGAGAGAACCCTGAGTCTAATCAGGCACCCGGAGGAAGGAAATAGGGGAGAAAAGAGAATAGAATGGGAGGCATCTGCTTCCAGTGAGAAGTTGGGAAGAAATTACGGGTTTCCCTGGTATGACTAATTTTTTAGCACTGTCCCCATAGGAAGAGCGAACAGTGTGGTTTCGATTTGTAATTTGGGCTGGGTCACTGCTTCACTGACCTTCCCTTTCTCCTATGTAAAATAATGGTAGTAGTGATGATGATGATGATGATGATGATGATGATGATGGTGATGATGAGGACTGATGACAACAATAATACTTTCTATCTTCCAATATTTTTGATGATATTAAGAGAGAGTATGCAATTACTTCACACAATTTAAAGTTGTGGGTAGCTGTTAGTTATTCTTTTCCAACTGTGCAGAGCCAACACTAAGCCTGGATGCTCAGTGGGGTCGGCAAATTCTGGACATGGGAGAGGTGGTGAAATCATAAATACTAATAGCCTCATTGACCGCACGCTTAATGTGGAACAAAGCCTTTACTCTGATGAAGCAAGGTTCGGGAAAGGTTGGCCAGTGAGATACAGAACTGAAGTCCGTCTGACACACAAGCCAAGCTTTTCATCCTATACACACCTGACCTTCACTATACCAAGATTTCACAGCTGAAATGATATGAAGAAACATAGTCAGGAGAAATCCTGTATATAGGATCGATAGGCCAAAAATTATGGCCAGAAACCTATTCTAATGTACGCACACAAGTGTGTTTTGTGCCATTTTTCTGAGCTCTGTGACTTAGGTGGATAGAGATGGGGTTTGGCAAGATGGAGAGGTGACAGCATTGCCTCCATTTTACACACACACACACACACACACACACACACACACACACACACAAACACACACCAGTCTGCTGAGTGGAAAGAAAGGAGAAGTAGCCAGCTCCTAAAAGAGAGCAGTCATATGGGACAAAAGCATCCCCTCTATAGGGTTTCTGGAGGAAAAAGCAAGGGATACCCTAGCCCTCAGGTATGGTACAGCATGGAAAAACACCAACAAAAGCAGTTAATACAGCCATCCTTTGCCACAGTTTGTCACACAAATCTTGCCCTGCAGCTGCCTAACACAACTCCTCTACTAACCCATCTTGCCTGTGCAGTGGAGCTGGTGAGGAGTGCCATCTGAGCTTTTTCTGGTAAATCCCATAATCCTCACCACTTGTTTATGGGTCCCCAGCATTAATAATGCCAATGTCTTAGAATTCAAAGTCAACACTGCTCTGTCTCCCTTTTTTTATGGAGTCAGCTTTCTGATGATGACTACAATCCACTGTTTCATCACTCAGTGGGGTCCTATAAACAGGAGGGAGATGTCTGAAGTTAAGATGAGACATCAATTTCCATTTCTGGCAGGATAACTCTTCTGATCTTTTTCTATCTGTGCCTCTGGTCTTCTGATAATCCTGTAAACTCAGGGAGATGAATGGAGTGTCTCTTTTAAAGTCATCTTTAACAGTTTAAGCATGGGCATAGGCTTAAAATTCCAGAGACTGACTGAGTTCATCTGCTGCTAATGTGCCAGGTGGAGAGTAAGTCACTGAGACTCAATCACCTTTTGCAATAATGCTTACCTCAGAGCCCCTTGCCCAAAAGCTTTTGAATGCTGAAGACATAATAACCACCAGAGACCCCCACCTGCTGCTAACAGCTGGACTCTGTTTCCTCAAAGCATAAATGGCCCATATGGCTGCCTATTTTCTTCAACTCATTTTACTTTTTTGGATGGTGATGTGGAAAAACTTTAGGATCCCCCAATAGCCAAGTATCTGCCATATGGTTTCACGACCCATCCCTCACTTTCTTATTATCCTGTCTTTGTGTATGAGTGAGCCCCTTCAGTAATGCCATCAGAATGCACAACTGAGTCTCACTGAATATGGGATCACCCACAAGACACTAAGATGCCAGGAAATCCAAGAGAATTAGGTGATAAGCAGCAAGGATGATTTAAGAGTATTGAAAGTTGATTAAAGAATATGAAAAGATATCCCAATTGAGCCACCTATGGAAAGAGAGCACATGTAAACATATGAAGTTTAGATATGCTCCTACACAGAAGCACTAGAGGCCATGCTAAGTGCAACTGAAAACAATGTGAGCTCAGAAAAAAAAGGGGACTTATTGACAGTTAGCAGGTTTTAAGATGCCAAGAACACTTCAATAGTTGATGCTGCCCGCGACTGAAGTAAGCTACCTTTGCAATGAAAAGCCAGGATGTTAAACATAGATTCCTCAGTAGATGGCTGTTTATGTTATGGAAATTGGTAGTGTTGAGCCTCACTTCTCTAGAAAGCAGGAACAGCATCACCTGTTTTGCAGGATGAGAGTAATGGACGTAGTACAGGGCTTGGTACACACGAAGTGCTGAATGTCCAACAGCTATTAGTGTTGACTCTTGATGGTATCATCCTCCCGCCTTGGATATGAGAGGGTTGCAGCCCAATAAGCCCAATAAGCCCGCTGGCCAAATGGGCCTTAAGATCTTTCATTGTCCCTACTGAGTCATCCAATATTTGGGAACCAAACTTGTACTGCATATCAGCAAAGAGCTGGCTTAAGGTGATGTGAGAGACCTATCACAATTTTCTTTTTACAGTCTCTTTTCACAGTAACCATAAGATGCCAAATGCATGTTTTTGTAGCTTTCAACTTGAGAATCAAGTGTAGGGCTCAAGAAACAGAAGTCTCTATATTTTACTTCTAAGCACCTACACCAGACAAATCCGGAAAGCACTGAAAGCTTTTTGGAAAACATCCCCAGATGCATGGGCTGAAAACAAGCCATGAAAAATTAAAAAGAAAGAAAGAAAGTCAGAAAGAAAGAAAGAAAGAAAGAGAGAAAGAAAGAAGGAAAGAAAGGAAGGAAGGAAGGAAGGAAGCCTAAATGTTCTGATTCCAACTTTGCTTTTTCAAGTTCAATGATAAAAGTAACCATGACAATAATGATTTCAGGCGACAGTTTGAGTTTTATGAGCTAGGTACTGTTTTTGTTGCTTTTCATGTCATTTCTTATAATCCTTTTAAAAGCCCCCATGTGGCTTAGACCTTAGTAGAATTCTCCGAGATTCCACAGTTAGTCAGTGCTTCAACTACAGCTTGGACCCAACCAGTCTGACAGCAGAATCCATGTGTGTGTGTGCGCGTGCACGTGCGTGCACACACACACGCACATGCACGCAGGCATGTGGTTTCTTTTGTTTTTTTCTTTATTTGTTTTGAATCATAATATTGGCTCCCAAAATACATGGGTGATTTCCACATGCAACACATGAGCACCTTCCTCATCTATATGCCGTGTACCCGGTCTGAACCAGCTGTCACTTGCTTCATTTTCTGAAATGAATCCCTAAATGGAATCTCTTCCTTCTACACTGCTTCGCCCCAATATAATCTCAACTAGAGCAATTTTGTTACAAAGGGAGCTCTTTGTGTCACTCCTTGTTTAAGATCTTCCACTGGATCCCCACCTCCCTCAGAATAAAAGCCATGTTCCCTACAATGGTCTGCAAGGCCTCATCCTGTCCACCTGTCACCACCTCTTCCTCCAGAAGCCCTCTGACCTCATCATTTTCTATTCTCTCATTCACTTGCTGTTCCAGCTACTGTGTCTCCTTGCTCTTTCTTCAACACAGCAGGGTCATTCCTGCCTCAGAAACTTTCGACTTGCCATTCCCTTGCCTAGACCACCGTCCCTCCAGATGCACACCTGGCTCATTCCCTGATCTCCTCAAGATATGTCAGCTTTCATCACTGCATTTAAAACTACAGAAAGCCCTGCTTCTCCCAGATGTTGTACCATCCTTGTTGCTTTCTTTTCTATTTTTTTAAAATTTATGTAGATTTTTAGTTTTTTATTATGTTTTTTTTTTATTTTTAAAATTTATTTATTTAAATTCAAGTCATTTAACATACCATGTAGTACTGGTTTCAGGAGTAGCATTTAGTGATTCATCACTTACATATAACACCCAGTGCTCATCCCAACAAGTGCCCTACTTAATGCACATCATCCATTTACCCTGTCCTCCCACCCATCTCCCCTCTGGCAACCTTCAGTTTGTTCTCTTTCTTTTTAAGAATTTCTTATGGCTTGTGGCACCTGAGTGGCTGAGTTGGTTAAGCGTCTGGCTTCAGTCCAGGTCATGATCTCACATTTCATGAGTCTGAGCCTCGTATCAGACTCTGCTCTCAGTGCAGAGACTGCCGTGAATCCTCTGTGTTCCTCTCTTTCTGCCCCTTCCCTGCTTGCTTGTTCATTCTCTCTCTCAAAACAAACAAACAAACAAACAAACAAGCAATTAAAAAAGAGTCTCTTATGGCTTTATTTTCTCCATAACACTGATGACCATATAATGTCCTTCATATTTTGCTTATGCACTATACATTATAAATTTTATATTTCTTCTCTAGAATATCAACTCTATGAGGGGAAGAGTTTGGTTTCTTTTATTTTATGCTACAGTCCTAGACCCCACACAGCAATGTATGGCGAATAGTTGTTGCAGAATGCATAATCCATAGTCTTACTATGTCTGTCAACTGTATAGGGAATCTTAACTCACTGGGAACTCTTTTCTATTAAGTATTCTTCCAAAATGGCATTAAGCAGCTCCTATCTATTAATAAAGCTGGCTAACGTTTCTAAATATTACCTAAATGATAATCTCGTTTTGTAATTCTTTACCCCTTAAGCAGTCCTTCTTCCTTAAGAATAGACCAGGAGGGTGAGGGATATAGTCTCAAAAGAGAGGGCAACAGTTACAGACTAGAGAGATAATTTCACTATTCAACTGTAACTTCCAAAAAATACTTTTTTTATTCTTCTAAAGTCATGACCTACACAAGTGATTTCAAGCCCAAAACCTTTGACTGGGAATATGTAGATGCAAGAAATAGGGAAGAGGCTTTTGTTTTTATTTTTATTTTATTTTTATAAATCTCCATGTATCAGTGGTTGGCAAAATCACAGAGTAGGGCAAGCACTGAGTATAGAAAGACACAGGAGCAGTTTGCCAGCCAAAAAATGAGAGAAACGTCTGACCAGGAGGGAGTGACCTGGAGACTTCGGGAAGCAACATAGTTAGAGTTAGGTATGGCCCCTGACATAGTCCGCTCTGCCCCTTTCAGAGAGAAAAATCTTCAGTTGGTAAAACAGCAGAAGTCTGAGAGACAGGTTTGGTGATCTGTGGGTAGAAGGTACTCCATTTCTTTCTGGACATAGGAGAAGGCAGCCTTTCAGAGTGTCTCACATCAAGGTGGTCCCATGGTGTGAAGAGATGTGGAAATTGCCCCTGGCCTCAGGGAGGACACGGATGTTTCCTAAGGACACCGGTTAGTC
Organism: Herpailurus yagouaroundi; assembly: GCF_014898765.1. Lineage (NCBI taxonomy): Eukaryota > Metazoa > Chordata > Mammalia > Carnivora > Felidae > Herpailurus > Herpailurus yagouaroundi. The sequence continues at coordinate 45,514,868 of NW_024412404.1, forward strand.
ATCAGGCAAGAGGTAAAGCGAACCCAGAGAAGAACGAGGGTAGGCGGTCCAAGCCAGGGATTAAATGGCAGCCACAGTCAGTATTAGGTAAAAACATCACATGAGTGGGGAGTAAGATGGAGACCTGCTCCACCAGGGCAGGGACCTCAAGGCGTTAACACACCAAAGGACACAGAACCAATTTACCTCATCACCTACGTCAGAATCAGAGTCAACATCAAAGGCCAAGGGGGGATGTTCATCAGTGGAAGTGTGTAAGAACCAGAGTACAGAGTGACTGATGCCTACGCCCGACTTGACAATGTTCCCTGTGGCCCTTGAACTCATGGGCCCTCTGAACCCACGTGAAAGAGAAAGACAGAGGATGAGTAAAAAAACTCTGAGAGAAGAGTATCTTCTCTAGAGTGTTGGAAGGTTAGATTTAACCTGAAAGAGACAGACCAAAACTGGAAGTGAGGGGGATAAATTCAAGCAGCCTATGAGTATTCCTTCCTTAAGCAGAAATGTGTGCTGGTGAGCAAGCGATATTCAGTTATGGAGAAATAAAGTTATATTTCTACCCACCTGAGTCACAGTGTATAAATTTTAAATCCACTCAATATGTAAGGGCCAGTGATTTATCAGTGCTGAGTTGCACAGTAAAATAAAATTTTAGAAAGTTACCAAATGGCTAAGTAGATGGCAGAAATCATGAGGAATAAAAAAACAAAAACAAAACAAAACAAAAAAAAAAAACTTACTCCTTATCCAAGGAAGCATGATAAAAGTGATTCAGCCAAATGTTTTAAAGCCAAATATGAAAAAGTTATGTGTCCTGTTTACAATAAACCACATAACCCCAACATAGTTATTTCCAAATGGTGTGTGGGATTCAATATGCAAAAAAACCCAAGAATAAAAACACACTTCACAACTTGCCCAGGAATTTCCCTCTTGTATTTATGAAGCACTCGCTGTCTCTATCCAACTAGAAACAACCATCTCCATTATAAAATATACTAAATTGGCACACTTCTGTCTGCTAATATATGAATTACAGATGAATTTCCAGTGTCTTCAGCCACCTTCCATGTAGATAATATATCGTTAAGTTATTACTGTACTACAGAAGACAAAGTTATGTTTCACCCCACTTAAGAAATGAGGAGTAAGAACATTAAGGCTTTGTGTGTTGCTTTAATAAATGTTAAAAAGTAGAAGGAATTGGCCACAAGGTAAGCCAGATGACTAGATTCAAATCCTATTTACCATATATTATTGGTATGACTTTCAGTTTCTTTAATGCCTCCATTTTCTCATATATAGCACTTCTCAAATTGCTAAGGAACACAGTGCTTATGTATACAAGCTTTAGAACACAGCTTGCCTTATTATACGCACTCTCTTAAGTATTTGCTGGGGTACCTGGGTGGTTCAGTTGGTTGAACAACTGACTCTTGATTTCAGCTCAAGTCATCCCACGGTTTGTGAGTTCGAGCCCTGAATTGAGCTGTGTGCCCACACTGCAGAGCTTCCTTGGGATTCTCTCTCTCTCTTTCTCTGTTCCTCCCCCACTTATGCTATCTCCCTCTCTCTCTCTCTCAAAATAATAAACTTTAAAAATTTTTAAAAATAATATAAAGATTTACTAAAATTTTCAATATATTTATTTATTTATTATTTATTTATTTATTTATTTATATTTTTAAAGGAGTATTTTTAAAAAAATTTTATTTACTTTGTGTGCAAGAGAAAGAGAACAGGGGAGGGTCAGAGGGAAAGGGGGGGTGGAGAGAGAAGAGAGAGAGAGAGAGAGAGAGAGAGAGAGAGAGAGAGAGAGAAATCCCAAGTAGGCTCTGTGCTTTCAGTGCAGAGCCTGATGTGGGGTTTGAACTCACAAACTGTAAAACCATGACCTGAGCTGAAACCAAAAGTCAGAAGCTCAACCAACTGAGCCACCTAGGCACCCCAATTATCAATGTTTTTAAAGGCCCAATTCCTAACATAACCAGTCGGAAACACACTCTTAACCCAAGATTCTTTCCATGAACTCCTCACCCCCCAATTCCCAGTTAGACCTCCCATCTGATATTCCCCATTCACTTTTCTATGCTATCCCAACACTAATTCTCACCAACTTGCATACTGTATTAAACAATTCGTCTACTCTAAAGACAATACCTTTTCTTGGTATTGAGATCTGTGCTCAAAGATGAGGAAATACACACTACTCTCACCATATACTCTGTGATAAATGGAAAGTTCTGGGAAATGACTGGTCAGTGTTAGGATGTAGTCTTCAAGCAAGGAACTGAATAAAACTCTGTGCTGAGAGAATACAATTCATAAACCTAGCCCAATAAAGTCTAACCTAGCACTTCATTTTAAATTTTTTTTTCAACGTTTATTTATTTTTGGGACAGAGAGAGACAGAGCATGAACGGGGGAGGGGCAGAGAGAGAGGGAGACACAGAATCGGAAACAGGCTCCAGGCTCTGAGCCATCAGCCCAGAGCCTGACGCGGGGCTCGAACTCACGGACCGCGAGATCGTGACCTGGCTGAAGTCGGACGCTTAACCGACTGCGCCACCCAGGCGCCCCTAACAC